>NC_053022.1:502848568-503051251 GCF_003073215.2 Triticum urartu | reverse complement strand
ACGCTCGTCTTCTTGTGTTGGGGCGCACCCCCTTGATCCGTAGATTGATCTGGTTTGGCCTGCTCGATTATTCAGGTCTTGTTGTAGATCGTAAGTGTATCCCGGAGCCGTTGTCTCTCCGCCCTTACGGCGAGGTGGTGCGGGTTGGTGTTCGGTGTGGGTGGCTGCTTTGTCACGCCCACGTGGTGGCCGATCTGGTTCATCGGCGCGGTCATGTTTTGACGGGTTTGGCTTGACGGCCTCGTCGTCGAATTGTGGTAGTAGCCAGCGCTTCAAATAAGTTTTTGTTGGGCATTGAAAGCCATATTCTTCGGTAGCTAGGACCTGAGTCCATCTGTCATTGAGCGTATCTTGTTCGGCTTGGAGCCGTTGCTGCTGCTTTTTTAGGCTTCTTGCAATGGCGATTAGTTGGTGCTTAGAGCGCTCCTACTCGAGTGGTTCCTCTTGCATGATGAAGTCTTCGTCACCGAGGCTCACATCATCCTTGGAGAGCAGTAGATAATTACTGTCCTCCGGGTCCTCGTTCCCGACCGGATCGTCGGGGTTAACTTGCCCCTCCTCCACATCGTCTTATTCGGACATGGGCTTCGGGGTCTTCGGCGCCCTCTGGAGTGTTATCGTCTCCGGTGCCGGTATAGCTGTCTTTTTTGTGATGCGATTTTGAGCGACGCCGCTGACGTCGATGCTTTGGAGGTGCTTCAGCAGGTTTGTCCTCAACCGGATCCTTCCTACCGTCGTCGTTATCCTCTTTGGGAGTGTCCACCATATACACGTCATCTGTGGAGGTGGCCGTCCAACATCCGGTAAACGGCGGGTTTTGTCCTTGTTCTTCTCCGGCATCATCGTCCATGCCGTCAATGTCTTCGAAGGCATAGTCCAGCATGTCAGTTAAGTCTTCGACTGTGGCTATGAAGTTGGTGGTGGGTGGGACGTAAAATTCCCCGCTGTCTGCCCCTAGTCCGGGCTGGGCATAATTCGGGAGTGATTCCTCTGTAATCGCGAGTGATCGCATTAAGTCCAGAGCCTCGTTTAAAAGCGAGGTTTATACGTGGAAGCGAGAGTCCACGGGGCTGGCTGGAAAGAAGGCCTCCTGGCCATGCTTGCTTGGCGCAGACCTTGAGAGTTCGGATCTGGAGTCTAGGGGCGAGTCTGGCCTCTCAATGATAGGGGGAACCCGGTCTAATCCCGAATTCGCCATGGACACAATCGCCTCCAGATCCTGGATAGTGTAGTTTGCCGTAGAGAGTCCGGTGGGCTCCAAACTCCCATCTTCGGACCTGGTGGTTTGCTCTGGATTTATGGCCAAAGCAGTGGTCGGGGCCACAAACCCTTCGAAGATCAGATCTCCTCGGATATCAGCGACATAATTTAGGTTCCCGAAACTAATCTGGTGACCAGGGGCGTTGCTGTCGACCTGTTATAGATGATCGAAAGAGCCATCGAGACTTCTGTTGACGACACAGTGGAACTCTCAATGAAAGCACCAATGTTGGTGCCAAAACCGACAGATCTCGGGTAGGGGGTCCCGAACTGTGCTTCCGAGGATCGGAGGTAACAGGAGGAAGGTGACACAATGTTTACCCAGGTTCGGGCCCTACTTCCTTCTTGATTGACTTTGATGAGTATAGGGGTTACAAGAGTTGATCTACCTCGAGATTGTAATGGCTAAACCCTACATGTCTAGCCTGTATGATTATGATTGCCTCTACGGACTAAATCCTCTGGTTTATATAGGCACGGAGGGGCCTAGGGTTGTACAGAGTCGGTTTATAGAGAAAGGAAACTTCATATCCGAACACCAAGCTTGCCATCCACGCAAAGGAGAGTCCCATCCGGACATGGGGGAAGGCCTTCAGTCTTGTATCTTCACGGCCCATCAGTCCGGCCCATGTCACATAGCATGGACGCCCGGGTACCCCCTAATCCAGGACTCCCTCACCCACAAGTATAGGGGATCACAACAGTTTTCGAGGGTAGAGTATTCAACCCAAATTTATAGATTCGACACAAGGGGAGGCAAAGAATATTTGAAGGTATTAGCAGCTGAGTTGTCAATTCAACCACACATGGCGATTAATTATCTGCAGCAAAGTGATCAGTAGCAAACTAGTATGATAGTATTCATAATAGTAGCAGCAGCAACGGTAGCGGTAACAGTGATAGTAGTAGTTTGGTAACAAGTGCAACAGTAACGATAGCAGTAGTAACTTAGCAAGAACAATATTGGATAAATTCGTAGGCATTGGATCGGTGACTTGTTGGATGATATTCATCATGAGACAGTTATAACCTAGGGCAATACGACACTAGCTCCAGTTCATCAATATAATGTAGGCATGTATGCCGTAAATAGTCATACGTGCTTATGGAAAGAACTTGCAAGACATCTTTTGTCCTACCCTCCCGTGGCAGCGGGGTCATATTGGAAACTAAGGGATAATAAGGCGTCCTTTTAATAGAGAACCGAAACAAAGCATTAACACACGGTGAATACATAAACTCCTCAAACTACGATCATCACCGGGAGTGGTCCCGACTATTGTCACTCTGGGGTTGCCGGATCATAACACGTATTAGGTGACTATAACTTGCAAGATCGGATCTAGAACATGGATATAATGGTGATAACATAAACGGTTCAAATCTGAAATCATGGCACCCGGGCCCAAAGTGACAAGCATTAAGCATGGCAAAGTCATAGCAACGTCAATCTTAGAAGATAATGGATACTAGGGATAAGGCCCTAACAAAACTAACTCAATTGCATGATGAATCTCATCCAACTCCTCATCGACCAGCGAGCCTACAAAGGAATTAGCCACTCCCGGTGGGGAGCATCATGGAATTGGCGATGGAGAAGGGTTTGTGATGATGAAGAACGAAGACCCCCCTCTTCGGAGTCCCAAATGGACTTCAGATCTGGCCTCCCAATGAAGAACAGGAGGTGACGGCGGCTCCGTCTCGTGGATCACGATAATTCTTTTTCCCTGTTTTTTTCTGGAAAAATAGGATTCTATATCGTCGGTTTCAGGGTTTGCGAGGCCACCAGGTGGGGACAACCCACCTGGGCGTGCCAGGAGAGGGGGGCGCGCCCTGGTGGGTTGTGCCCACCCAGGTGTCCCTCTCCGGTAGGTCTTGGCTCCAAATTTTTTTGTTTATTGTATAAAAATTCCTCGCAAAGTTTTGTTCCATTCTGAGAACTTTTATTTCTGCACAAAAACAACTCCATGGTAGTTCTGCTAAAAACAGCGTCAGTCCAGGGTTAGTGTCATTCAAATCATGCAAATTAGAGTCCAAAACAAGAGGAAAAGCGTTAGGAAAAGTAGATATGTTGGAGACGTAACAATAAATTGCAATTGCCTCAATGACTAAGATCATAGTTTGTTAGTTTTCAATGAAATTTCTGATTCGTACTTTACCTTATGAATGAATTAATACTTTGGCATAAGAAATTATATGACAATATATGTTGTTGTCCTAAAATTGAACATGATGCCCTCATGTCTTTATTTTATTTTATCGATACCTCTATCTCTAAACATGTGGACATATTTTTGGATATTGACTTTTGCTTGAGGACAAGCGAGGTCTAAGCTTGGGGGAGTTGATACGTCCATTTTGCATCATGCTTTTATATTAATATTTATTTCATTATGGGCTATTATTACACATCATATCACAACTAGATGATACCCCACGCGTTGCTGCGAGACATTCTGCCTTTTATATGTAGTTTCAAAGAAAAGTGCACCTGGATAAATGAAAATGAAATATGACATCAATTGAAGTTACAACGGATGTTGGGGAACATAGTAATTTCAAAATTTTCCTACGCACACGCAAGATCATGGTGATGCATCGCAACAAGAGGGGAGAGTGTTGTCTACGTACCCTCGTAGACCGGAAGCGGAAGCGTTAGCACAACGCGGTTGATGTAGTCGTACGTCTTCACCGCCCGACCGATCAAGCACCGAAACTACGGCACCTCCGAGTTCTAGCACACATTTAGCTCGATGACGATCCCCGGACTCCGATCCAACAAAGTGTCGGGGAAGAGTTCTGTCAGCACAACGGCGTGGTGACGATCTTGATGTTCTACCGTCGCAGGGCTTCGCCTAAGCACCGCTACAATATTATCGAGGATTATGGAGGAGGGGGGCACCGCACACGGCTAAGAGAACGATCACGAAGATCAACTTGTGTGTCTAGAGGTGCCCCCTGCCCCCGTATATAAAGGAGCAAGGGGGGAGGCCAGCCGGCCCTTGGGGCGCGCCAAGGAGGGGGGAGTCCTCCTCCTAGTAGGAGTAGGACTCCCCTTTCCTAGTCCAACTGGGAAAGAGAGAAGGGGGAAGGAAAGAGAGGGAGAGGGAGAGGGAAAGAGGGGCCGCACCCCCTTCCCCTAGTCCAATTCGGACTCCTCATGGGAGGGGGCGTGCCACCTCCTGGGCTGCTGCCCTCTCTCTCCCCTCAGGCCCACTAAGGCCCAATACTTCCCCGGCGAATTCCCGTAACTCTCCGGTACTCCAAAAAATACCCGAATCACTCGGAACCTTTCCGATGTCCGAATATAGTCGTCCAATATATCGATCTTTATGTCTTGACCATTTCGAGACTCCTCGTCATGTCCCCGATCTCATCCGGGACTCCAAACTCCTTCGGTACATCAAAACTCATAAACTCATAACATAACTGTCATCGAAACCTTAAGCATGCGGACCCTACGGGTTCGAGAACAATGTAGACATGACCGAGACACGTCTCCAGTCAATAACCAATAGCGGAACCTGGATGCTCATATTGGCTCCCACATATTCTACGAATATCTTTATCGGTCAAATCGCATAACAACATACGTTGTTCCCTTTGTCATCGGTATGTTACTTGCCCGAGATTTGATCGTCGGTATCTCAATACCTAGTTCAATCTCGTTACCGGGAAGCCTCTTTACTAGTTCCGTAATACATCATCCCACAACTAACTCATTAGTTGCAATGCTTGCAAGGCTTTAAGTGATGTGCATTACCGAGAGGGCCCAGAGATACCTCTCCGACAATCGGAGTGGCAAATCCTAATCTCGAAATACGCCAACCCAACAAGTACCTTTGGAGACACCTGTATTGCACCTTTATAATCACCCAGTTACGTTGTGACGTTTGGTAGCACACAAAGTGTTCCTCCGGTAAACGGGAGTTGCATAATCTCATAGTCATAGGAACATGTATAAGTCATGAAGAAAGCAATAGCAACAAACTAAACGATCAAGTGCTAAGCTAACGGAATGGGTCAAGTCAATCACATCATTCTCCTAATGATGTGATCCCGTTAATCAAATGACAACTCATGTCTATGGTTAGGAAACATAACCATCTTTGATCAACGAGCTAGTTAAGTAGAGGCATACTAGTGACACTCTGTTTGTCTATGTATTCACACATGTATTATGTTTCCGGTTAATACAATTCTAGCATGAATAATAAACATTTATCATGATATAAGGAAATAAATAATAACTTTATTATTGCCTCTAGGGCATATTTCCTTCAGTCTCCCATTTGCACTAGACTCAATAATCTAGTTCACATCGCCATGTGATTTAATACCAATAGTTCACATCACTATGTGATTAACACCCATAGTTCACATCGACATGTGACCAACACCCAAAGGGTTTACTAGAGTCAATAATCTAGTTCACATTGCTATGTGATAAACACCCAAAGAGTACTAAGGTGTGATCATGTTTTGCTTGTGAGTGAAGTTTAGTCAACGGGTCTGCCACATTCAGATCCGTAAGTATTTTGCAAATTTCTATGTCAACAATGTTCTGCACGGAGCTACTTTAGCTAATTGCTCCCACTTTCAATATGTGTCCAGATTGAGACTTTGAGTCATCTGGATCAGTGTCAAAACTTGCATCGACGTAACCCTTTACGACGAACCTTTTGTCACCTCCATAATCGAGAAACATATCCTTATTCCAGTAAGGATAATTTTGACCAATGTCCAGTGATCTACTCCTAGATCACTATTGTACTCCCTTGCCAAACACAGGGCAGGGTATACAATAGGTCTGGTACACAGCATGGCATACTTTATAGAACCTATGGCTAAGGCATAGGGAATGACTTTCATTCTCTCTCTATCTTCTGCCGTGGTCGGGTTTTTTTGAGTCTTACTCAGTTTCACACCTTGTAACGCAGGCAAGAACTCTTTCTTTGACTGTTCCATTTTGAACTACTTCAAAATCTTGTCAAGGTATGTACTCATTGAGAAACTTATCAAGCGTCTTGATCTATCTCTATAGATCTTGATGCTCAATATGTAAGGATCTTCACCGAGGTCTTTCTTTGAAAAACTCCTTTCAAACATTCCTTTATGCTTTGCAGAATAATTCTACATTATCTCCGATCAACAATATGTCATTCACATATACTTATCAGAAATGTTGTAGTGCTCCCACTCACTTTCTTGTAAATACAGGCTTCACCGCAAGTCTGTAACTATATGCTTTGATCAACTTATCAAAGCGCATATTCCAACTCCGAGATGCTTGCACCAGTCCATAGATGGATCGCTGTAGCTTGCATATTTTGTTAGTACCTTTAGGATTGACAAAACCTTTTGGTTGCATCATATACAACTCTTCTTTAATAAATCCATTAAGGAATGCAGTTTTGTTTATCCATTTGCCAGATTTCATAAAATGCGGCAATTGCTAACATGATTCGGACAGACTTAAGCATAGATACGAGTGAGAAACTCTCATCGTAGTCAACACCTTGAACTTGTCGAAAACCTTTTGCAACAATTCTAGCTTTGTAGATAGTAACACTACTATCAACATCCGTCTTCCTCTTGAAGATCCATTTAATCTCAATGGCTCACCGATCTTTGGGCAAGTCAATCAAAGTCCATACTTTGTTGTTATACATGGATCTCATCTCAGATTTCATGGCCTCGAGCCATTTCGCGGAATCTGGGCTCATCATCGCTTCCTCATAGTTTGTAGGTTCGTCCTGGTCAAGTAACATGACCTCCAGAACATGATTACCGTACCACTCTGGCGCGGATCTCACTCTGGTTTACCTACGAGGTTCGGTAGTAACTTGATCTGAAGTTACATGATCATCATCATTAGCTTCCTCACTAATTGGTGTAGTAGTCACAGAAACAGATTTCTGTGATGAACTACTTTCCAATAAGGGAGCAGGTACAGTTACCTCATCAAGTTCTACTTTCCTCCCACTCACTTCTTTCAAGAGAAACTCCTTCTCTAGAAAGGATCCATTCTCAGCAATGAATAACTTGCCTTTGGATCTTTGATAGAAGGTGTACCCAACATTTTCTTTTGGTTATCCTATGAAGATGCACTTCTCCGATTTAGGTTTTAGCTTATCAAGTTGACACTTTTTCACATAAGCATTGCAACCTCAAACTTTAAGAAACGACAACTTTGGTTTCTTGCCAAACCACAGTTCATACGGTGTTGCCTCAACGGATTTAGATGGTGCCCTTTTTAACGTGAATGTAGCTGTCTCTAATGCATAACCCCAAAATGATAGCGGTAAATCTGTAAGAGACATCATAGATCGCACCATATCAAGTAAAGTACGATTACGACGTTCGGACACACCATTACACTGTGGTGTTCCAGGTGGCGTGAGTAGTGAAACTATTTCACATTGTTTTAACTGAAGGCCAAACTCGTAACTCAAATATTTTACATCTGCGATCATATCGTAGAAACTTTTATTTTTGTTACGATGAATCTCCACTTCACTATGAAATCTTTGAACTTTTCAAATATTTCAGACTTGTGTTTCATCAAGTAGATATACTCATATCTTCTCAAATCATCTGTGAAGATCAGAAAATAATGATACCTATCGCGAGCTTCAATATTCATCGGACCATATACATCAGTATGCATGATTTCCAACAAATCTGTTGCTTGCTGCATTGTTCCGGAGAATGGAGTCTTAGTCATCTTGCCCATGAGGCATGGTTCGCAAGCATCAACTGATTCATAATCAAGTGATTCCAAAAGTCCATCAGCATGGAGTTTCTTCATGCGCTTTACACCAATATGACCTAAACGGCAGTGCCACAAATAAGTTGCACTATCATTATTAACTTTGCATCTTTTGGTTTCAATATTATGAATATGTGTATCACTATGATCGAGATCCAATGAACCATTTTCATTGGGTGTGTAACCATATATGTAAACAGAACAACAATTTATTCTCTTACTTAAATGAATAACCGTATTGCAATAAACCTGATCAAATCATATTCATGCTGAACACAAACACCAAATAACACTTATTTAGGTTCAACACTAATCCCAAAAGTATAGGGAGTGTGCGATGATGATCATATCAATCTTGGAACCACTTCCAACACACATCGTCACTTCACCCTTAACTAGTCTCTGTTCATTCTGCAACTCCCGTTTCGAGTTACTACTCTTAGCAACTGAACTAGTATCAAATACTGAGGGGTTGCTATAAACACTAGTAAAGTACACATCAATAACATGTATATCAAATATACCTATGTTCACTTTGCCATCCTTCTTATCCGCTAATTACTTGGGGTAGTTCCGCTTCCAGTGACCAATCCCTTTGTAGTAGAAGCACTCAGTTTCAGGCTTAGGTCCAGACTTGGGTTTTTCACTTGAGCAGCAACTTGCTTGCCATTCTTCTTGAAGTTCCCCTTTCTTCCCTTTTTCCCTTTACTTGAAACTAGTGGTTTTGTTTACCATCAACACTTGATGCTTTTCTTGATTTCTACCTTCGTCAATTTCAGCATCACGAAGAGCTTGGGAATCGTTTCTATTATCCCTTGCATATTATAGTTCATCACGAAGTTCTACTAACTTGGTGATGGTGACTAGAGAATTCTATCAATCACTATTTTATCTGGAAGATTAACTCCCACTTGATTCAAGCGGTTGCAGTACCCAGACAATCTGAGCACATGCTCACTGCTTGAGCTATTCTCCTCCATCTTTTAGCTATAGAACTTGTTGGAGACTTCATATCTCTCAACTCGGGTATTTGCTTGAAATATTAATTTCAACTCCTAGAACATCTCATATGGTCCATGTCGTTCAAAACATCTTTGAAATCCCGATTCTAAGCTGTTAAGCATGGTGCACTAAACTATCAAGTAGTCATCATATTGAGCTAGCCAAACGTTCATAATGTTTGCATCTGCTCCTGCAATAGGTTTGTCACCAAGCGGTGCATCAAGAACATAATTCTTCTGTGCAGCAATGAGGATAATCCTCAGATCATGGATCCAATCCGCATCATTGCTACTAACATTTTTCAACTTAGTTTTCTCTAGGAACATATAAAAATTAAACGGGGAGGAACATCGCGAGCTATTGATTTACAACATAGATATGCTAATACTACCAGGACTAAGTTCATGATAAATTAAAGTTCAATTACTTAAGAACTCCCACTTAGATAGACATCCCTCTAATCATCTAAGTGATCACGTGATCCAAATCAACTAAACCATAACCGATCATCACGTGAAATGGAGTAGTTTTCAATGGTGAACATCACTATGTTGATCATATCTACTATATGATTCAAGCCCGACCTTTCAGTCTCAGTGTTCCGAGGCCATATCTGCATATGCTAGGCTCGTCAAGTTTAACCTGAGTATTCTGCGTGTGCAAAACTGGCTTGCACCCGTTGTAGATGGACGTAGAGCTTATCACACCCGATCATCACGTGGTGTCTAGGCACGATGAACTTTGGCAACGGTGCATACTCAGGGAGAACAATTTTATCTTGAAATTTAGTGAGAGATCATCTTATAATGCTACCGTCAATTAAAGCAAGATAAGATGCATAAAAGATAAACATCACATGCAATCAAAATATGTGACACGATATGGCCATCATCATCTTGTGCCTTTGATCTCCATCTCCAAAACATCGTCATGATTTCCATCATCACCGGCATGACACCATGATCTCCATCATCTTGATCTATATCAATGTGTCGTCACATGGTCATCTCGCCAACTATTGCTCTTGCAACTATTGCTATCGCATAGCGATAAAGTAAAGCAATTATTTGGTGCTTGCATCTTATGCAATAAAGAGACAACCATAAGGCTTCTGCCAGTTGCCGATAACTTCAACAAAGCATGATCATCTTATACAACAACTTATATCTCATCATGTCTTGACCATATCAGATCACAACATGCCCTGCAAAAACAAGTTAGACGTCCTCTACTTTGTTGTTGCAAGTTTTACGTGACTGCTACGGGCTTAGCAAGAACCGTTCTTACCTACGCATCATAACCACAACGATAGTTTGTCAAGTTGGTGCTGTTTTAACCTTCACAAGGACCAGGCGTAGCCACACTCAGTTCAACTAAAGTTGGAGAAACTGACACCCGCCAGCCACCTGTGTGCAAAGCACGTCAATAGAACCAGTCTCGCGTAAGCATACGCGTAATGTCGGACCGGGCCGCTTCATCCAACAATACCGTCGAACCAAAGTATGACATGCTGGTAAGCAGTATGACTTATATCGCCCACAACTCACTTGTGTTCTACTACTGCATATAACATCAACACATAAAACCTAGGCTCTGATGCCACTGTTGGGGAACGTAGTAATTTCAAAATTTTCCTATGCACACGCAAGATCATGGTGATGCATAGCAACGAGAGGGGAGAGTGTTGTCTACGTACCCTCTTAGACTGGAAGCAGAAGCGTTAGCACAACACGGTTGATGTAGTCGTACGTCTTCATGGCCCGACCGATCAAGCACCGAAACTACGGCACCTCCGAGTTCTAGCACACATTCAGCTCGATGACGATCCCCGGACTCCGATCCAGCAAAGTGTTGGGGAAGAGTTCCGTCAGCACGACGGCGTGGTGACGATCTTGATGTTCTACCGTCGCAGGGCTTCGCCTAAGCACCGCTACAATATTGTCGAGGATTATGGAGGAGGGGGGCACCGCACACGGCTAAGAGAACGATCACGAAGATCAACTTGTGTGTCTAGAGGTGCCCCCCTGCCCCCGTATATAAAGGAGCAAGGGGGGAGGCCGGCCGGCCCTTGGGGTGCGCCAAGGAGGGGGGAGTCCTCCTAGTAGGAGTAGGACTCCCCTTTCCTAGTCCAACTAGGAAGAGAGAAGGGGGAAGGGAAGAGAGGGAGAGGGAGAGGGAAAGAGGGGCCGCGTCCCCTTCCCCTAGTCCAATTCGGACTCCTCATGGGAGGGGGCGCGCCACCTCCTGGGCTGCTGCCCTCTCTCTCCCCTCAGGCCCACTAAGGCCCAGTACTTCCCCGGCGAATTCCCGTAACTCTCCGGTACTCCGAAAAATACGTGAATCACTCGGAACCTTTCAGATGTCCGGATATAGTCGTCCAATATATCGATCTTTACGTCTCGACCATTTCGAGACTCCTCGTCATGTCCCCAATCTCATCCCGGAGTCCGAACTCCTTCGGTACATCAAAACTCATAAACTCAAAATATAACTGTCATCGAAACCTTAAGCGTGCGGACCCTACGGGTTCGAGAACAATGTAGACATGACCGAGACACGTCTCCGGTCAATAACCAATAGCGGAACCTGGATGCTCATATTAGCTCCCACATATTCTACGAAGATCTTTATCGGTCAAACCGCATAACAAACATACGTTGTTTCCTTTGTCATCGGTATGTTACTTGCCCGAGATTTGATCGCCGGTATCTCAATACCTAGTTCAATCTCGTTACCGGCAAGTCTCTTTACTCGTTACGTAATACATCATCCCGCAACTAACTCATTAGTTGCAATGCTTGCAAGGCTTTAAGTGATGTGCATTACTGAGAGGGCCCAGAGATACCTCTCCGACAATCGGAGTGACAAATCCTAATCTCAAAATATGCCAACCCAACAAGTACCTTCGGAGACACCTGTAGAGCACCTTTATAATCACCCAGTTACATTGTGACGTTTGGTAGCACACAAAGTGTTCCTCCGGTAAATGGGAGTTGCATAATCTCATAGTCATAGGAACATGTATAAGTCATGAAGAAAGCAATAGCAACAAACTAAACGATCAAGTGCTAAGCTAACGGAATGGGTCAAGTCAATCACATCATTCTCCTAATGATGTTATCCCGTTAATCAAATGACAACTCATGTCTATGGTTAGGAAACATAACCATCTTTGATCAACGAGCTAGTCAAGTAGAGGCATACTAGTGACACTCTGTTTGTCTATGTATTCACACATGTATTATGTTTCCGGTTAATACAATTCTAGCATGAATAATAAACATTTATCATGATATAAGGAAAAAAATAATAACTTTATTATTGCCTCTAGGGCATATTTCCTTCAACGGAATACTGGTATTTATATCTAAAATATAGAATAAGTTCATTTTTGTACAAATATACGAAGATGTTTTGAGGGTGGAGCAACAGGAGAGAATTGTTCAGATGGAAAGGCAAGTAAGCGAATACAACACCAAGATTTCTGCAAAAAATATTTAATATGAAATAAGAAATTTCTGGCCAAAGGGAAAGCAGTATGATTTCTCTACAAATTATGTGCTGTAAGGGAAGCAACTTTTTACCTTGGAGAAGAGCTCGTCGAATACCTCAATTGCCAAGGTGCCATCATGTTTCTCTCCAATATAGTTAAAATGGAACTTGGAAAATTGTCACTCTGAAGCAACAAACCAATCCTATAAGGCATGAGATGTACTCTACAACAGTAATAATGGCATAATATAAGCGTATTGTGAGTATGACCCTGTATGAAAGGACATCATCTTTAGCGCTTCAAGTCAACTTTTTTGTGAAGTAGATCTAGCACTAGTTATTCTCGCAGCACAAAAGATCCTATTCCAATGTCAACTTCTCTTGCAGAACAACAATTGTAAATTCAGTGTTAAGCAACAATCTCAAGGTACGTAAATATTAGATTCTTGCTCAAGATGTTTCTTGTTTGCATAACAAATTACAAAATACTGAAGTATATGTATGACTGCATTTTGTTGGTGCATGTACAATGGTCCACATGCTCTTGCCATCTCTAACACTTGATTATCACAACTTCTGACAGCACACAGTCCTCTCCTAAAGCAAATTCTCGATGTGCTTGCTTCATCATCAATCTGTGTTCCATATATCTGCAAAACATCAAGGAATCTGAGGCTTGTGCAAAAATTCTATTCTAACTCCACCTTGAAACCATGGTGCAAAACAACAAAATGTTTGCTTAGATGGTCCTTCCATCAAACACCTTGCAAACAATTTAGAGTAAGCCATAAGAGGATAGCTACTAATGAACAAATCAGAGTAAACCATGAGTGGAGAAGCTCCTCAATCTACTCATATAGGGGATCGAGTCAACTTGATTGATGCTAGAAGAGAAGTGCACTGAAGATCACCAATCAACGAAAAAACTGACATAACCAATTAAAACACTATAAATACCTAATAGTCCAGCAGTATTCGATCGTTGTAGAATGAAGTTTGGCTGGAGGCAGCCGGTCATGTGGTTACAGCTCATGTGATGGTGGTCACCTGTCAAAAAAATAATGACTTCTTTGTACCCGAGAGAGGCTGAGACTGAGATGCATCGTGCTTGCTGGTAGAAAGTCTAGAAAGCGGCGAGCACTTTGCTTATTGCTTATTGCTGCACCGGATTCTGAGGACCACCTGTAGATTAGAATTCCAATTTTCGTCAAGCCTATAATTTTTGTAAGTGGAAAAAGAGATGCATGAAGCAAACTAATGGCACGATGAGATCAATTTAGTATAGATAATCAGGCATTAACCTGCTCACGGAGATGTATTCAGTGCTGTCAAATGCAAAATAAGAGTAGGGAACTTGTCCTTCACACAGAGATAGATTTCTTTATAGTGGAGACATTGGAGATGATGCCAAAAACACCCAATGAATCATGAAAATAAATCCAATACCAATAGGAGGAGGAAGAATACAGATAATTGACTGATCCATATGTATTTGATTGATCCATTGGGATCATCTCAATGTCCACACCTTAACTGCCGATGTTGAACCACCCCGACAATCTAGTGATAAAAGAGCAGCCTTCGCAACGGCGATCACCGGCCGAAGGTGTCGGAGTAACAATTAAAATCGATAGCCTCGACCTTCTAGATAAGTCCCACGTACCCATCCTCCATATTGATGGTCTTGCAATCCCGCCTATGACCCGCCATAGCCGCCATCGCCGCCAGTTCTCATCCCGATGTCTGGCGCAAACCGTAGAGGAGGTTGGGCTCAGTTGCGTCCATCGCCCCTTGGGATTATGAGAAGGCCTTCCGTCATTGACGTTTTGTTTGGAGAAAAGTTTTGCTTCCGCTTTTTGCGGGGTCGTGGAGGAGGAGCGAATGGGAGGGACGTCCAGCGAACACGGGGGGGGGGGGGCAACTCTTCGCCATTGATCTTGTCCAGATATGATCAAACGACTGAGAAAATTACGATGACGTGGATGCATGAGAGGGCTAGGAAATCAGGTAGTGGGGATCAACTATTTAGTTATTATAGATATGTATGCCTTTTCTTTCTTATTTCATAAGGTTTACATGAAGAGGGAGAATGTCGACAACTGGGATTCTGGACTGGAAAAGGAGCAAATATTAGAGACCTATTCTCCACAACTCCAAAAGTCCTAAAATTTCACAGAGAATATTTTTGGAATATATAAAAAATATTGGGCGAAGAAAGCACCAGAGGGGGGCCACCAGCTAGCCACAAGGGTGGAGGGCGTGCCCCCGTCCTAGTGGGGCCCTTGGCAGGCCTCCAATGTCCATATTATGCTATATGGTGTGTTTTGACCTGAAAAAATCAGAATAAAGCTTTCGGGATGAAGCGCCGCCGTCTCGAGGCGAAACCTGGGCAGAACCAATCTAGGGCTTCGGCGGAGCTGTTCTGCCGGGGAAACATCCTTCCCGGAGGGGGAAATCATCGCCATCGTCACACCAACGATCCTCTCATCAAGAGGGGGTCAATCTCCATCAAGATCTTCACCAGCACCATCTCCTCTAAAACCCTAGTTCATCTCTTGTATTCGATCTTGTTCCCAAAACCTCAGATTAGTACTTGTGGGTTGCTAGTAGTGTTGATTACTCCTTGTAGTTGATGCTAGTTGGTTTATCCGGTGGAAGATTATATTTTCATATCCTTAATGATAATTAATACTCCTCTGATCTTGATCATGAATATGCTTTGTGAGTAGCTATGTTTGTTCCCGAGGACATGGGAGAAGTCTTGTTATAAGTAATCATGTGAATTTGGTATTTGTTTGATATTTTGATGAGATGTATGTTGTCTCTCCTCTAGTGGTGTTATGTGAACGTCGACTACATGACACTTCACCATTATTTGGGCCTAGGGGAAGACATTAGGAAGTAATAAGTAGACGATGGATTGCTAGAGTGACAGAATCTTAAACCCTAGTTTATGCGTTTCTTCATAAGGGCTGATTTGGATCCATATGTTTCATGCTATGGTTAGGTTTACCTTAATTCTTCTTTCATAGTTGCAGATGCTTGTGAGAGGGTCAATCATAAGTGGGAGGCTTGTCCAAGGAAGGGCAGCACCCAAGCACCGGTCCACCCACATATCAAATTATTAAAGTAACGAACGTGAATCATCTAAGCATGATGAAAACTAACTTGACAACAATTCCAATATGTCCTCAGGAGCGCTTTGCTTTATATAGGAGTTCGTCCAGGCTTGTCCTCTGCTACAAAAAGGATTGGTCCACCTTGCTGCACCTTAGTTACTTTTGTTACTTGTTACCTGTTACGAATTATCTTATCACACAACTATCTGTTACCGATAATTTCAGTCCTAGCAGAGAATACCTTGCTGAAAACCGCTTGTCATTTCCTTCTGCTCCTCATTGGGTTCTACACTCTTACTTATCGAAAGGACTACGATAGATTCCCTATACTTGTGGGTCATCAGAGCTTATATTCAAATGTGCTTATTTTCTTAGGATAACTCGAAATAACTGTCCCTAAGAAACTTGGCCAATAGAACTAACATGCAAAGAACATGTCATGATGGCCCAGCTCGTTTGCCAGATTCTCCCAGAATTAGACCCCTACCCAGATTCTCCTAGAATCTTTGAGCCCCATTTGTTTTAAAATCCTATCTAGTTAGGGTCTAATTAGGTAGGATTGTAAAACAAAAGGGGGTCAAAGATTCTAGGAGAAGCTAGAGAGGGGCAGATTCTAGGAGAATCCTGCAAAAGAACTAGGCCGGAGTGACCTACCGTAGCACACTGTATAGGCTCACCGCTGCCTCTCCTTTTTGGCGATGTTCCACGATATTGCCACATACATCTTGTACTTTTTCATTGCGTAACCCTATCTAGAAGTTGACACGGCTAATTTTAGACATCTCTACATGATAATACATTGTGTATCCCTTGCGGATATTTAAACCACCAATTAATGATTGTGTGCATAGCATAAACTAGTCATGACACTATGTGCTGGACTAGCAGGCACTCTAAGGGAGCCTAATGTAGTGCACTGCAATTCCTACATGCGACCTACGATTTTGTGTAATGTACTACCTCTGTTCCTAAATATATGTCTTTATAGAGATTCCAGTATGGACCACATACAGATGTATATAGATGCATTTTCGTGTGTAGATTCACTCATTTT
This sequence comes from Triticum urartu, assembly GCF_003073215.2. NCBI lineage: Eukaryota > Viridiplantae > Streptophyta > Magnoliopsida > Poales > Poaceae > Triticum > Triticum urartu. Next base: position 503,034,552 of record NC_053022.1, on the reverse strand, counting down.
GCTCTGTATGTAGCCTATAGTGGAATCTCTAGAAAGGTTTATATTTAGGAATGGAGGGAGTATCATGTATGACATCTACACATCTAATTTAGCAGCCATTAGTAGAAATAATTGTCTGCACAAAGGGATTACTAGTCGAAAATCCTAGCAAAGCACGCTGGTAAGCGTGCAACAATACAAGAGAGAGAGAGATGCACTTACAAGATCATAGCAATACCTCAGTGCAGGATCTTGGTTGGCCATGCTGTTAGATCTAGAAGAAACATCGTGCTTGTAGTTCTTGCCAGCTGCATAACATGTAACAGCGACCTGTTAGCATATTTGAAGTACATCGGGCAGGTGATGCTGGATGGGTTTAAAGGTGACAAGTACCTAGGCCATGGCGGGTGCTTGGCATCTTGCCAGACGGTGGGAATCGGGTTAGAAATGCCAAGGGTGATGACGCTGTGCTGGCTGTCGGGGTCCGGTAAGGAGATCTAGAACCGTCAAGTAGGGTGTTTGTGGACCGGCTCTGGTAGGGTGGACGACGGGGTGGGCAAAGCGGATCTGAGGCCGTGGATGAGGGCGTCGGTGAAGCTGCTCCAGTGGTTGGGTTCAGGATGGTGTCAACGATGTGGATCTACGGACATGGACGGGGCATCAGAAGCTGCTCCGGTAGGTTGGACGAGGGTGCGATGAAGCAGATCTGAGGCCGTGGACTTGTGCGTTGGCAAAGCGGCCCCGGTAGGTTTGAGAATGGTATAGGCGAAGCTACTCCGGTAGGGTTGACGATGGTGTCGGTGAAGCGGCTCCGGTAGGGTTGAGGAAGGTGTCGACGAAGAGGATCAGAGGCTGTCGATGGTGGCGTTGTTGGGGCGGCTCCGGCGGTGCAGACGATGCGTCTCCGGTGGGGAGTACGAAGGAGCCGTTGTAGATGCGCTGCGGTTGACGAGAGTACCGGCGAAGCAGATCCGACGCCATGGACAAGGCGCACATTGAATGTGCTGTGGTATAGTGGTGGATGAGGAGTCTAATTGTTTCTAGGGGAAGTGGGAGGGGTAGATGCAGCTGCAGAAGAAGATCCGACGAGGTGGACGCCACTGGCAGTGCATGGGCTCTGGTACGCCGGTGGATGGGCAGTCTAGGGTTTTGAGAGGGAAGGGATAGAAAGGCCAATGAAGTACGGACGACGTGATGGAAGATGCTCTGGTGTTGTGGAGTTAGTCGTTTTTGCGGGAGGGGAGAGGAAATGGGGTGCCGTGTGGTGGGGGGGACCGGAAGTTACCAAGGCAGCTCCGACCTATTATGTAAATGAGGGTCGTATTGTAACTGTTATTGTCTATGCACCAAGGAAAAAAGGGGAATTTCGCATGCTATAGACTAGGTGGCCGAAATTTTAGAAGGAGGCGGGAGATTTTGCCGCCCGTGGGATCGTTTGTATCCAGTTTCAACTAATTTTGGACAATGCTAGCAGGAAGCTCATGCGAGACTGTGTACATGGGGCACACGTCAGCAGTTAATAACTAGTGTGAAGTCCACCCCAGAAAAACACACAATAACTCGGGATGATGCACCGATAACTTGGACGTTCACACGGGCGCGACCAATCGTACGGGTGCAGAGGCACGTTCACAATAAAAAGGGATCAAATGCTCAGCCTATGTATCTCTCGTGTAAATAGATAATTTAGTGCCATTGGTTATTTACTTTAAACATAATGCATTGATGTGTTATTGTAGAGGCGCACAAAAAGAAATGGATATTGTAGTCCCACAAAAGAAATGGATATTGTAGTCCGCTTCTTAAAAGTGTTACCTCATATGATTACATAGCCTCCATTTCATAAATTGCGTACCCGTTGAATTCATATATGAATATTACATATATTACTTCATAATAGAACCTTAAACCATCCAAGACTAACGAATTTGAATGCAAGACTAACAATGGTGCATGTACATGATAGCTACATTGGTTGCTTGAACAAACATCACTGTAACTTTGGCATGCACAATTGAAAGGGATTATTTAGAAAAAGTGTGATATGTGAGTGTCCAATCTTTATAGCGCTGAATCGATATTGTATCCTTGGCTGCAATACGAAGTAGATATTGATTTATGTTCAAGTGATGCACGTCCAAGATCGCTAGATAGTGATACGTGAATGAATTGTGCAATCTCTCTCAGACGCATACATATCTCATTTCTCTGTGGGCATCGGAATCACACACGCGCACTTTGTGTATTTCTCTCCCTCCGTCAAGGTTAGAATTCGTCTTTCTACCACGTCCTACAAGTCTCTCACACAGAAACACACACGCTCTCTCTGTTGAACATGCCCACCCCTTTAATTCCGCCCACCCACCGCCACTAATGTCTCAAAGTATAATTATGTCTCTCACACATATGCCTAGGGTTAACTCGAGTCGCGGAACCATATGAATACATACGATGGGATTCCAGCAGAGCACCTTTTTTTTTGAGATTTCGCTCTCTCTCTCTCTCTCTCTCTCTCACACACACACACACACACACCGCGCGCGCGCACGCGTGTACACATTGTTTCTCTCTTCACTTTTTCGGCAGGTGCATGCACACCGCTTGTTTATCTCCGTGATGCTTTAAGTTTCCCTCATAGACATGCTATCTACCTATCCCTTAATATAGATATGTGTCACACAAACTCCTTCTCCCTATATCTAAGTGTCAATGCCCTCCCCCACACCCACACACACACACACTTCCCGAGACCGAAGGAGTAGGGTGATACCTCGATCTTGATACTAATCTATCTACTGGCTTCTCTCTCGAACACAAACACACATGCACACACACACTACCCGACACCGAAGGAGTAGGGTGGCACTTCCATCTTGATAGTAATCTATCTACTGGGTTCTCTCTCAAACACACACACATACACACACTTGCTAGTTGTGCCTCTATGCCTACCGCGCGCACACTCTCGATACGTCTTTATCTCCCTCCCCCCTCCCCACCCCACCCCCAACAATCACAGCAGAAGGGTGACAACTCGATCTTGATCTTAATCTGTCAATCGGTTTCTCTCTCAAACACACACGCACACACACACAAACACACACGCTAGTTGTGTCTCTGTGCCTCGCTCACACACACTCGATACGTCTTTCTCTCCATAGCCCCCTCGATATGTAGACTTCTAGCGTGCACACAGCTGTAGTGACGATGACACTGAACCCAGCGTGCCTTGTTTTTATCGGCGTCATGTGATAGTTTTCACCCTGTTTTCTGTTAATTAATAAGGCAACCTTTTCTTTGTTACTACTAGTGAATCTGAGATCATTCGGGGCAGACATAAAATATATCACTTCAACCCAATTATCGAAATAACTATTTTAAAAGAAACTAGCTAGATGCCCGCGCATTGCACGGAACATCAAGATGCATTTGTATTCTCATGATACGTAGTTCTATTGGCCAAAATAGAGTTGGTGACGATGGTGTGCCTGCCATCCTGCAATATAGGTCGTCCGATTTATATTTGATGGATAGGAAGGAAACTATGGCATTTTTGCAACAATAGCCCACTTCTGTGCTCCAATTTGCAGCAAACCCCTTATTGTCTTGAAAGCAACCACATCCCTCTCTCACCTCATCAAAACAGCCTAAGAAATATATTTTGATGAAAAGTAATATATTTTTAGTGGTATACATGTATATCAAAACAAGAGTGTTTTCTCTCATGTTTGTGAACAAGTGCTATTCTACTTTGGATCCGTCGCAACATATAGGCACATTGCTAGTAAAAGAAAAAAGGCATGTCGCGTTCGCGTCGCATGCCCACGCACCCGGGAATCGGGAGTACTCCATGGCCCATCTGGCATGCCACATAGCTAGGGAAGGCGTGTGGCGTAGAATTTTCACTTTCATGTGGGACAGCAGTTGAGCAAACCGACTATGGGCAAACCGCACCGCGCCCGCCGCATTGGAAAACAGAAATGAGGAGGGGAAGATCTAGCTGTAGCATGGAAGCCAAGAAATTTGTGTCAGATGGGGCTCGTTGATAGAGTAGGAGCACTCCGTACTACTACTCATACTAGTATGAAGTGTGTACTACAACTAGTACTACCACTATACAACTAGGTACGTGCATGGCACATCATCGTGGGAACAAAAAAGGGGAAGATCTTGTTTTGGGCAATTTATCTTTTTTTCAGTCAACGTAGTTTGAAAGGGGACCCATGAAGCTTATGTGGCTTGGTTGCATGGCTAGGAAAGGCTAGAGCAAATAAATAGATATTGTGTTTAGAGTGCACTCCACTAAATAGATACTTTGGATCCAGTACAACGCACAGGACGACACATTGGTAGTAGTAAGAAACAAATTCCGGGTTTGGCACGAGTTTGTACTGCGGGTGCACCACAAGGCTTGGCGCAGGAGTTACATTCCCTCTCGGGGCCCATGGGACCGAGCTTCAGTGGCTTAGTGCACCGGCCTATGAGTCAATGACATGTGGACCTTAAATGCTGCTGGCCCACATGTCATTCTCATGAAAGCAGAGCGGCGGTGGGACCGAGATGGGTGAGGCACAGGTCGGTGGACGAGGCTTGCCTGCTCCCCTCCCATGCTCCGATACGTACTCCCGCACCACTAATTTTCATCCAACGGTTATAATAGATTTCCTCGTGTGGGTCATCTATAGCCTCAAATAAAGGTAAACAAATGTCGTATTTCTAGGAAATAATTTCCTGCATGAAACTGTACACGCATGCAAGACCCGTTCCTTTCCCGCTCGTCCTCCTAGAGATCATCAGCTGCATTGACAATACCGGTGCCAACGCTAGAGCGTCGCAACAGGTGCCTTCCTAAGCCATGTAGCACGCTGCAGCGCCAGCGAGTACCACCTCCTCTGCGCCAACATCGGCATCTGGGCCATGCACAAGTAGATGCTCCCGTAGTATTTTACCCGCATGTTTGACTGCAGTACCACACTGCTCTTGGATGAGACCATCGAGCTTATGGCCAAGAAAAGTCTTTGATCAACCGACGCATGTCGAGGTGCTTGACTGTTGTGACGTGCTGCACGATGTTTACTAGCTCGCGCTCTAGATGAGCGGCAGGGTGCTTCTCCCGAGCGTCAATGGTCCGACGGTAATGATGGCTGGGTGGGAGCTCGGGCCGGAGCCAGTGATCTACCCGGGGCACAGAGCTCGACTTGGGCTCGAGATTTTGAACGCACGAGAATCTTGCTAGAAAGAAACAAATCTCGAGTTTGGAACGAGTTCGTGCAGCGGTAGCACCACATGGCCTGGCGTGGGAGTTACATTTCCCTCTCGGGGCCCACGGGACTGAGCTTCAATGGACTTGATAGTTGGCTGGTCCACATGTCATGCTCCCAAAGGCAGAGGGGCGGTGGGCCCGAGAGGGGTGAGCCGTAGGTCGGGGGACATGTGGTGTCATGGGTTCGAGCGGCGTCGTGGGAATCGCGTGTGGCTGTGGTAGAAACTTGATGCTCGCCGCATTTTAGCTGGTCCACATGTCATGCATACAAAGGAAGGGGCGGTGCGGCCGAGAGCGGTGAGGCACACGTCGGGGGACGTGGTGCCGTGGGTTAGAGCAGCATCGTGGGAATCACGATTGGTAGTGTATGAAACATGATGGTCGTCGTAGTTTAACTTCCATGGACAAGCTGTCATGTCTACTAACACATGCATTAATTGCATACTAATCACTGGAAGGAGTAGTAGAGAAAGCTAGGTGGATAAATAGTTCCTTATAGTCAAGTGGACCTACGCTGCTACTTGTTCCAAAGACATGCACACCATCGAAATAGTTCATCTATATCAACATACACAGAGAGGAAATATATTTTTTACAAGAGAGGAAATAGTTCATCCATCCATAATGCCCTGCTGCTAGTGCAGCTTCTTCTTCTTCTTCTTCTTCTTCTTCTCATTTTCTGTGGGAGACGGCTTCACAACAAGCTCTTTGGACCTTGAAGGTATTTCGAAACTCATACGGGGATCGAGGGCAGCATATTTTATCCGCTCGTACGTCAAGGGATAATTCTCCCATTCAGACGACCTTAATGCCAGCGTCTCATCACCATTCTGAAGATTTGTACTGAGCACAAAATTTGCTACGTCGAATAGGGATGGTATCCGTGTATCATAATCTTCTACAGGAATTTTGATTCTGGTTTGTAGGTCAGCGATGCTTTTTAAATCATGGTTGTACGGCACCAACTTCTGTTTGTCCCCTTCGATGGCTGCCCCACAGAAGTATATATCCTCCCGAGACAAGAAATCATGGATCTCACCTGGTATGGAGGGCGCGTGTATGATGTTGTACACCAAAACATCACCTTCGAGGCACAGCTGAAGGACGGCGGCGCGTTGGATCTTCCAAAGTGGCACGCTCCGTGTACTCTACGTCGAGACCGATGACCTTTATCTCTACCTTTTGGACAGTGTTGGATACATTGTTGATCCACTTCCGAACAACCCTTGGGTGGTCGGTGACAGTGGCAACTATGCTCAACGAGCCTTCGACGAGGACATGTTGGACGCAAAAAAACTGCATCTGGATCTCCTTTTCCATTTGGAACCGCTAGACCTGAGGGCTATGGTTTGGAGAATTAGGATTAGCTGGCTAGTCTAACTGAAGAACATGATTATTTAAAGGGGCTTCGGAATTACTCCTGGAGTATGTGAAGAGGTTAAAACAATGTGAATGCAGTGGGGTTTGGATGCACATGAAGGAGAGGTGAAGAAGCCAAGGAAAATCGTTTCCCAATGGAGAAGTAAATAGGAGAAGTGGCCTGTAGGCAGTTGATTAGACGACTAGGATGACTAAACGAAAAGGCTATGTGGGTAGACTAAGCGGTACATGTCCGTGTACGTGCCCATTCTTCTTGCGCTACATGTGCCACTGGCTAGTTGAGGTCACTCTTTCGAATCACCGTGGCAATACATTTTATGATTCCTTTATATTTCTGCATCCCTCCTGACAGGTGGGACCTATGCAAACAGATATAAAAAATGTGTCATAGCTGGTTCAGAGGGATATTGGCGCGTGCATGGTAGACACAACATTCTTTGGTTAAGGAATATGCGGTTAGCCTCAAAAAAGAAAAAGAAAAACGTTCTTTGTGCTTCCGCATGCACAAGAATTAGGTTATGCTCGCAATATGGATGATACCTGGAGGATGAAGTGAACCCAGAGGCATGCTAGCACGGGATACCTATTTCCGCTATATAGTACGGCTCCGTATGTTCCTACTAGTAGTAGTACAACTGTGGTACACTTGATGGTCAAAATATTATTCATCTGGTCCTCATAGTGAAGTGACAAGACCCTGCGCCCAAGGTGACACTAGTCCAGGCGGCGTGTTCAGGTTACCAAAGTCAGCCTCACCTTGTGCACTGTGCAGTCATTGTCACTGTCGCTGTATAGCATGCCTCGCCTCATCTCCCTCTCCCCTGGCACCACTCCATCAACATCTCCGTCTCGCTGGAGATCCCGAGGTCACTCTTCCTCATCTCAATGTGCCCCCACGTACCCTTGCCTCACTCGCCTCCCCCAGTACCACTATTCCCTCACTAGCCACTCCAGCACCGAGAGCCTTCTCCCCCATAAATCAAGCCCCCAAAAACCCCACCTTCAAACTCCACCATGGTCGAACGCGAACCGCGCAACATCCATATTTGCTGCGATTGGAGCGACCCCCTAGTGACAACCTCGACATCTATTGTTCATGTATGGATATGTTGAGCGCCGTGCGGCTGGCTGCATGCTCGAGGGACATGCACACGGCCATCGTCGAAGCGAGGCCTAAGCTTTTCAAGACACCCTGCTTGCTGCTATGTGGTCTTGCAAGATTTGCTCACCATGATACATAGGTGTACATGATGCCCCTCGACTTCAATCCGACCTCCATTAGCCGAAACTTCTTTGTAGGTATGTAGTGGGTCGCCGTACATCATGTCCCTCGACTTTGATCCGGTCACCATCGCCCGAAACTTCTTGGCAGGTATGTACTGAGTCGACATGAACTCCCACTAGATGGCTGCCGTCAGAGAAGACGGGAAAAAGTTGGTGCTTGTGAACTTCCACACCTCCCATGAGATTATCCTTCCTCTGTTGGATTATATAGGATTTTACCATCGCGGGCCAAGTCATCTAGATTACCACGTTGGTTGGAAGAACCATGTTTTCTAGAAGATTGTAAGCTGCCAAGTGCCCACACGAGATGCAGATTACACAGACTTCAAGCTAATTGCCTTGTTCAACCGCAGACTTGCCTATCTTTCCGCAGGTGCCTTCTTTAGCTGGAGACAACTCACCTCGTAGTGGATCGTCAAAGCTGATACACACTTCTGTGATGCTATTGAACACAATGGCATCATCTACGCGATCGACAAAGCATATGGCACCATGTATTGCTGGGACGGCGTGTGTAAGTTGTTTCTGTCTGGTGTTAATGATAAAGCCATGACACTGTTTGAACTTTTTATGATGATTGACATATCCCTGTTTGAGCAGAATTTGAGTAGAACTATGCTAATGTATTAGAGACGCCGTAAATCAGCTATATTTGGAATAAGTTAATTCATGCGATTGTGACCATGTCATTACAGCCAATTTGTACCCCCTGAATAATCAAACAGTTAGGAAGATATGGATACTCTCCTTATTTTATAGTAATCTATATACTACTAAATTTGAGTGTCTATAAATGGCCATGTTAGTTTCCTCATTTTCATGATGTAGAAACATGCATCACACTGTTAGTTTCATCTAACCATACATTAGGGAAGTAAATGTGCATATGGAGAACTCTATATTTGGAAGTAGTGAAATCATGTAATGCTTACCATGTGTGCATACCTATATTCGCCCTTCAGAAATCAATGGCTAGAGTAATATCCTCACAAAATTTTTGCCCACAGAACATGAGTATATAACAATGCATGGTCTGTTAGTTTCCTTGAAGAATTTGTTTGTGAGGACAGAATATGATTACATAACATGCATGACATGGTAGTTTCCTGTGAAGAATCAATTGCGAGATAACATGAGTATAACCGTGCATGGCACTTCTACATTATCGAACCCAGTATACATTTCCCTGTATTTTCCTCTCAGTTCCAACAGGGACATATCAATGTTGTTTCTTGCATTATCCTACTCAAACTCTGAACAATGTTGATCTTACATTAACAATGCCTGTCCTTTTTTATATGATGCAATGTCCCTATAGTTCCTGCACTTTGTAATCACACCACCATTGCCAAAAACAGGGAAGCACAATTGGTTCCTCGCTCGATCAGACGACGGCAAAAGATTGATGCTCATTCGCACATGTGAGCTGGAAAAGTTATATTGCAAAAAAACCCACTGTGTACAAGCACCGTGAAATACGTGAGTATCCGGACAATGGTTGTTACGTCCGAGGTTCTCAAAATCGTGATTCTGTTATACGATTATACGACTTTACGATTCAAACTAACACCTATGATTCTATGATTTTAGTTCATAGCACTACAAAAAAAATACACTTCCATGATGATACGTGTTTGTCACAGTAGGTCACGTTTTCTGTCATCCATGTACATCCATGAAAAATCAAGATAGTCATACCTGTGTTGTCGTAGAAGTGTTCCATGACATTACCAAAATTATCATCACGGAAGTGTCCACCTCCATGACAATAAAGCGTGCTTCATAGAAGTGCTTTCGTCAAGGGTGACCGACACGTGGCATCCACCATAACGGGACGCCGTTAAGCTATCGTGTCTGGTTTTGGATCCGATAACCCGTTAACAGCCCGGACCAATGGGAATTTTCCACGTGTAAAATTCTCATTGGCCGGAGGGAACACGTGCGTCTCACCATTCAGACAGGAGCCGCCTATGATACGTCGACACGTGGCACGGCCCAACAGAGGCCCATTCTGCTGAAAAGGCCGGCCCAGCTAAAGGCCTACCATGTTTTTCCAGACACTAGTGGGATGGCCCGTTAACAGCCTGCCATGTTTTGGGCCAAATTGAGGCCCACACCAGATCAGGCCTATTCACATCCTGCCGTGTTTTGGGCCAAATTATGGCCCATATCGGATCAGGCTCGTTAACAGTCCACTGTTCTTTTGGGCCCATACTAAGACAGGTTTATATTTCAGCCTGTTAAACACCCATTTACCAGTTCGGCCCGATAATAGTTTCGGCTTGTTAGCGGCCCATGGTGCATCTGGGACGTTGTCGGCCCGGTTTAACTTTAGGACATTTAACAGCCCATGCAGAAACTGGGCTATTTCTTGTCCAAAGTAACTTTAGGCCTCTTAACAGCCCATAGACTTCGTGGATAAATTTCAGCCCAACTGGCCTATCAGCCTATTAATGGTCCGTGTAACAGTTGGGTCTAATTACAGCCTGCGTTGAATCCGGCCTGCTTACAGCCCATCTGATAATGTCACATGAAACTTTTAGGCCTATGGCCCATGTAGATACTGGCCTGCTTAAAGCCCATAATTTTATTGGGCCAAACAGGCCCGAGATAGTTTGGCCTATTAAATGCTCGTCCTATTTGGGCCAAACATGGGCCTTAGGCAATTTCGGCCTGTATTGGCCCATGAATTTTTCGGCTCAACGCTAGCCCAATCTAGGTTTTAGCCTGCTAAAAGCCCATGGTATTCTCTGACCCAGCTGGACAGAACTTTACTCGACCTGTTAAAGGTGGGAGAAAACTATAGGCTTAGACCTGCTAATGGCCCAAGATGATTATTTGCCCAGGTTTTGGCCCATATGAGCAACAGGCTGGCCTGAAGACAGAGAACACAGAACCTTCCGGCCTAAATTACAACATACCGACCAAGAATAAACCTAGACTACACAACAAAGAAATTATAGCATATTACATCCCCTCGGCATCAAAGTTTGCGGCTAGTCATAATAAAGGGCAACCAGACAGCAGCTTACATAAACTGGGCATGTTGCCACTAGTGAAAGTTAACAGGCGGACAAAATAATAGATAGAACTGACAACACTTCAACACAGTTCAAGAAAGGTTAGCCCGACCCAGGAGCTGCGGCGCAAGCAGCTTAGCAACCTGATGAGACTGCGCTTATTTGGCGCTCATACCCACCAACTTAAGATTCATAGCATCAAGAAACGTCATGTACTTACGGTTAATCTTGCATAGAGATTGGAGTTCCAGTCGTATTTGAGTGGAAGCATGTATTTCTGCTTGAATTTCGGACTAAAGAAGTCGAACAGATTCAGGCGGCGACTTCATCGAGCTTGTGTCACTGAGTAAGTTTGACACTACATCAAGATGTGACTTCGTGGTTGTATCCCTACCCTCAATATGTGTTGCCTTCTCCAGTAGAATATGTGTTAGAGGGACAAACAATGGGTTCGTCTCACTATCATTGTGGCAGTTCTTCCTAGTAGTAGTGTTGTCACCCTGAAAGAGAAACAAGTAGGTAGATAATAGTTTTTGCACATATAAGCATCAGCGCTGTCAATTCATCTCATTTCTTTGTCAGAAATAAAGAGACACGGTTTAAAATAGCATTAACATAATAGGCATTGTTCATAGTTAAGACGGCAGGAAATGGCATTGTGCAGGAGCGGCCAGCTTCACCAGCCCACTGGATTACATATCAAGAACACAAGCATAGATGTAGTTCTAAACAACGTATAAGCATGAATGGTGAGTGCACCGTCAATTTATACCATTTCATATTGGTAAATAAAGAGATATGATTTAAATAACATTAATATAATATGGCATTGTTCATAGTTGAGACATAGCAGGATATGACATTGTGATGTTGTTGGTAGTCTCACCACACCACTGGATTACAGATCAAGAACACAAGCATACACATAATGCTAAAGAAGATAACTTGCTATGTTTAGTTTAATTTACATGGTACGAATAAGGAACTACATTGTACAACTGAAGACTGAAATTGAGAAGGACAAACTTATGTTTATGTACTTCTACTTTATAAACTTTGAACAAGCCATTTGATGCAGACGACAAAAATAAACAGCATTTGCACTCATAGCTATCCAAATTTAAACAACAAAGTTTGAAGGTTGGAGGAGGACAAACTTACATTAGTAGTGATGACAGGATCTACAAAGGCCTTGTCCATATTGATGGTGGGCAATACAAGAAGTTTACCGCACACTCTTCTTCAAGAGTATTGCCTTTATTCTACATTTTGTGAAGAGTAAATATAGATGTGAAAATATAGGAACAAATGGCAATTATTTAACTTAAGATGTTGAGTACAAATGTAAATACAACATACAGGCAGAAGGCACTGACAAGAGCAATGCGGAGCTAAACTTCTTCAGTAACATTGGTTTTATTCAATATTTTGGGAAGAGTAAATGTAGATCTGATGTGTAGAAAAATGGAGGACAAGGGAAAATAAGATGCAAAGTGTACATGAAGAACTAGCTGACAAATATAAGTACAGTGATGAAGGACAACAGATACTTACAAGAACAATGCAGAACTAAATTTCTTCATAGGCATTGGGTTTATTCTACATTAATTTACGCATTAATATAGATCTGATAATTTGGAGCGAACAGTGGATAAGCAAGTTATAATGCACAATGATGTCACACAATCCACCAGGTATGAATGTAAGGACAACGACAGGACAATACGTACTCACAAGAGCAAAGCAGCGACCAGCATAGTTGCGATATCCTAGGTTTTGCGGCGCTGGTTCTATTGCCAATATACGTCGGGTGCTATGTGATTTCTCCAGTAGCACCACCTTTTTCAAGGACTTTGGTTGTACTCCTTCAGGTTCTGCAATCACCCTCTTCCTTTTGGATGTATGAAACACAAGAACATCATTTGATTGGAAAAACATGGTATGGCGACAAATGGGCATGGCATCTTCACATATATCATGAGTAAACTAAGCAGATGGTGGTGGAACGAAGCAAAAGAAATGCAAGACACCTTATGCAAGATATGTGCAACCAATAAAACCTTGCCAAATTAGAACAGGCACCTTATTGGGTGAAGAAGGATAGGCCATCTGCCTTTGACTCCTCGAGCTCAGAATAGTCATTAGGATCATATTCTGAATACGAATCTACTTCCACAATGGACCTCAATCCCTTGATGCCAAGTTTGTTACCCAATGAACTGTTCCGCAATATTCTTCTGATGTGCACATTCTTATATTCATTGTGATTACGTACAATATCTGCAAAGCATGAAAACACAAATAGTAGTGAGATTATCTTTGTAATGCAGAGGATATTGTAATATAATAGAGGCTCCCTGTAAACCCTTGTGTGCTATCACTGGAATCTGATGAGAGAGCCCATGTGTGCTATAATATGGTGAGTAGATTAATATAATCTGGCACAACTACACACAAAAAATAAGCTCCTTGTTGGGGGCCCGAGATGTATGGATAGTTGGCACACGACATGTTCATAATATACTGTATAGAATCTTTATTCCCAAACCATAATAATGAGAGCGCAGAGCCAGTAGGCAGATCGTAGTGTAGGTAATAGGGGTACACCATAACCGCCATAAATAAATCGGGAAAGCGGAACTAGCTGGAAAACATAGGGTTTTGCCGCTACTAATATGCAGCCTATCGATCACCTACAGGCCAGCTCTATTCATCCGAAGGCGCACAACTGTTACTATCAGTTTAGTCTATCAAAGACCGCGCAGCTCCCACCATTTCTGGTGGTATTATGCATACCAACTCGAAGTGCGAAATCATCTAGCAGAACTGGCCCAGTAAGGTGTCGACTGCAGATGTCCCTGCTCCCCTTCTTGACAAGGAACATACTGTGCTTACTAAAGAAGAACTGAAGAGGAACATGTTAAAGAATAGAAGAGGAAGCATATTCTGCATGTCTGCATGCAAGTCGCGTGACTTTTGTCATTTGGGTCAGTCGACCATTTCAGGCGGTTGGATGAAGATCCTACGTCTCCTAACCCTTCTTCTTCCTCGTCTCCAATTCTTCCCATACAGAAGACCGCACGGGCCGCCGGCCGAACCACCGGCCCGACCCCCCGCCCTCCCCTGAACTGCCCCACCGCCTGTGTTCCTCCACCACCCCACCCCCACCCCGCCTCCACTCGCGTCGAGTTTTCTTCATTCGGCAAGGCCCCACCACCGCCCCCACAACCACCGTCACCACACGAGCCCCTTCATTCGCACTGGCGAACTCCGGCGAGCTCTGAAAAATTGACTGACCCAATTTTGAAATTTAGTCTACTATCATTTAACTAGTATGGAATATAAAAGGGGAAAACCATAAGCATTGCGAGTATAGTGTTGAGCTTGCCATGGTGGATCTGAAGGTGCAAACCGGACAAAGGCAACTTTGCAACCAATGTTTGCTTTCAACTAGCAATAAGTGATGGACAAGAAAATCGGAGTAAAGCAGTGGCGATCTATTTTCTTGCTGCGATAAATAAGTTGAGCAGATATGAAAGAGTACCGCCTCTGGTGCGGCACCGTGTATGCATCTGCTAAGAATTTGACGGTGTTGTGGCAGCGATGGCTGTCGGCAACGTGGAAGCAGATCTAGGAGGGTAGACGGTGGCCGCGGGGCGCGATGGACGAGACAGTCATAGGAGCGGCGCCGGCAAGGTGGACGACGGCGGGGATGAAGCGAGAGGACGGGATGCAAGGATCCCGATCCGAAGCCGCGGATGAGAGAGGTCGATCTCTTGTAATGGACGACGACGTTGGGGTATCAGCTCCGGCATGGTGGAGGAGGATGGCGGTGGACGGGGTAGCGGACGGAGGAGGCTCGGGTGGAGAGGTTGTTTTGGCGCCCATGGAGTACGAATGGGGAAATGGAGGGAGAGATGAAGGGGGGAACCATGTCTTCAGGGCACGCTTGTCACAAATGCGAGAAATTTACAAACATAGCCCCTTGTTAAAAATTTCCTACATCACAGTAATATTAGTCGGTTGGGGATAGGAAGGTAATCTCACATACCCCGAATATTTGTCGATGAGAGTTTCTTTCTGGCGCCCACCGTGTATGAATCGGGGAGGGAGTCGATTTTGACCGAGGAGACACTATGTTTGGCCGCCCACCGTGTATGAATCCAGGTGGGAGGCGGTTATGTCATGTTTGAGTGAAATTACAAACCTACCCCTATCGAAACCTATAGAAATTGAGCCGATAGGCTTTGCGTGGCAGGGATAGGCAGTAATTTCCATCTCGCAGATTTTGGTTTCAGGAGGTTACTGCGACTTTCCCCGCTTCGTTCATATTTTTGCAGAGCAAGAGTACACGTTTACCGTGCCAACTCAATTCGAATCCAGTTTGTATTCTATTTTTGTTCGGAAGGATCCATTTGCGATTCAAATAAAATTCTATATACATCATTTTTATACATACTTTCAAAAGCACAACACCCTTTATACATAAATATGGTTTACAAATGGCATGATCTCAGATTCATAAGGCTGCATTCATCTTAATTTGGATTTCCAAATATTTGACACCACTTTATGTTGAAATACAATGTATGAATTCCTTGCTAACTGTCTCCAATTAATGTGTGTTTCATGCGTTTTTTTACTTCTCAAACATGTATAATGTGTTTCACACACGCAACATATAATGTAATCCCGTTTAGACATTAATTGCATATAAATCATGCATTGTCTCTAATTAAAGAATCTATGGATCACTAATATTGATAAACAATATAACATTACCCGTGTCCCGAAATTCAAATGAATATGCATGTTTGATACACCAATTTGCGTCATGATATTATCGATGTCGTGATCTCCAGTTTAAATATTTGAATCCCCTTTAATCCAGATATTTGTCTCATATAGCTATCACTCATGCTTATATAGGAGTATCTCTCTAGACCTATATGTGTTCATCATCTCTCAGGTATCTCTCGTGCTACCTATATGTCGACAATGATCTTTTATCTTTGCGACACACTGATGGTACTCACTCCCTCGACCTTCATCACTCTATCTCTCTCTATGTATATCTCACTCCCTGCTATGTGTCTCTAACTATGATTCTCCATGTGAAATCTCTTCCTCTCACACAAACACAAACTTCGTCTCCTGCGGTCTCATTTCTATCTACTATTCCCCTATGTGCCACTCACACACCCACTCTCACACAGAGATGTCTTTCGCTCCTTACATGTGAGAAGCTACGACTCTTCCTCTTAAATATCTCTTTCTCACACACAAACACAAACTCTGTCTCCCAGGGTCTCATATCTCTCCACCATTCTCTTGTATGTCGCTCACACACACTCTCTCTCCGTAGAGATATCTTGTGTTCCCTCATATGTCTCTCTAGCTATCACTCTTGTTGTGAAATATCTTTCACTCTCGCAGACACAAAAATCCGTCTCTCGGGATCTAATTTCTCTCTGATATTTGTTTGTATGTGACTCACATGCACACTCTCTCTATCTCTCTCACACCCACACACATAACTCAGCCTTCTGATCCACTCGACTCCTATCTCTAACACACACTAGCTAGCATCTTTATCTTTCTATTTATCTGTTTCTCTATCAACCTTCTTTCTCGCCCTCACACTTGCTTCCTATCATGCACACTATATATGTTTCTCTATACATGCAGTCAAGTGCCCTCATTTTATCTTTATCTCACACACACATAACTTCACCCTCTGAACCACCCGACGGTCATCTCCAACACTCAAACTAGCTGATGTCCCTCTAGCTAGCATATGTGTCTCTGTATCTATTTGTAGTTTCTCTGTCAACATTTCTTTCTCGCACGCACTCTTGCTTCCTATCACCCATACCATATATATATATCTCCATACATGCATTTATAGGTTGATCTTTTTTGCACAATCGTTCTGTCTCGCTCCCTCTGCTCGCCATAGATGCATGCTCCAGCCCACACCACTAGAGGGAGCGAGACACCGAGGACCCCGCGTCACACACACACACGCACACACACACGCACCCTCCCCCCACACACATTAAGACTCCATCTACACACACATGCTCTAGGTGGAACATTTGTTCCTAGCACCCTTCATCCAACCTTACCCGTATGATAAGCAATCACCTTAATTTACTTGTATAACATGGACAAATTCCACTTTAATTTAGTAGTTAGCAAACTTATCATCTCTACAATTATAAAAAAACAGTTGGTGATGATGGTGTGCCTGCCATCATGTAATATAGACCGTCAGATCTATATCTGACGGATATAAAGAAAACTATGACAATCTTACAAAAGATACCCGCACCTCTGTCCACATTTACAAACAAGGCCTTGCCTCGTTCATCGTCCTTATCTCCCACAACCTCATTGCTGAGCAATTAAAAAAGGAAGTCTGTGGAACAATCTAGCATGGTGGCCGCTGCCGCTTGCTGGCGTCGTCCATCCCCATGCCTCTGCCCAGTCCAACCACCAGTCACCACCACGCTCCACTCCTCCTCACCTTATCTCTCATCTTTCATTTTTTCGATGAAATTGTCGAGATACTAGTTTTCCGGTAAAATTGTTGAGATATCATTAGTTTTTACACATGGGATTACTCTTGCATGGGTCAATCACAACAGGTGTCCTGTAAAAAAATGCATATTGATGCTCCGTGCAATGCACGAGCATCTTGCTAGTAATTATATAACACAAATCACGAGCAGGAAGAGACATTTTTTTACACAACCACGTTAACATGGCCACGTAAATCACTAGCTAAAGTGTAATACCATTATACTTATATCCCAATGCAAAAGGTTGGGTACATGTCTGAAGAGTAGAGTCGCACACACGCACTCTGTCTCTCAGAATCTCTCACACACACCAGTTACGTGACGCCCACTTGAGCAGACACGTATGTTACAATTTGTGCACCCGCGGGTACACGTGATGGTGCACATTTATTTAAGCCGGACGGGGAACCCAAACAGTAGCCGCATTCATTCCCCTCCCGCCGCCTCTTCTCTAGTCGCCGTAGCCCGGTAGCCATGGCCCGTCCGAAGGTAACGACATATGCCATACTCCCGCCGGAGCGGCGCTTTAATCTGGAAATTTTAGTGGTCATGCATGCATCTTTTTGTCCTAGCACTCCTATATAAGGGTTAACCAGTCGCTTCCCACGGACGTGCGCACGCAGTGGAAGAGGAAGGAGAAGGGAAGTGGGCCGTGGAGTAACGTTTTTTACCACATTTTCTTAGAAAACTGAGTGCAATAATTGAGTAGTTTTGCAAACTACCAGTACCACCACCATGCCCGTGTCTAACCGCCCTGCGCGACCCAACCCCCCTCCCTTGCCGGCGTGCGTTTCCCGCGTGAAACGGTCAGCATCGCCCCGAAACGCCAGTGCCGCATTAATGCCTGGCCAGAGCGGAGGCGACCTCTGACCGGCGCCGGCTTTGAAGGAACGCGACAGCCGAGAGAGCGCCGCTTCCTGGTGCACGCGACTGCTCCGCGTTGAGGCTGGCCATAGTTTGGATGAGTCTCCATCATGGGGAGCCACACTAACTGCGATGATATGGACTCCTGTTGGCCACAGTTATGGATCGTTCCATCTATGAAGAACATGTGGGACTGGAACTACGAGACAGACATGTACCGAGGAGTGGATGTACGAACCTGAGTACTGTAGCACAGTAAGTGAAGTAGAATGGCACAAATAGTATGAACATGCATGAAATATAGGCATTTGTCTCTTACTACCACTAAATGTTGATCTAAAAAAATGTTGTACTCACATCACCGGACGTACGAACCTGAGTAATGTAACGCAGTAAGTGAAGTAGAAGGGCACAAATAGTATGAGTACGTGCAATGCCCGGTGATGTTATGGAGTACGTGCCTACTCTACTACTACTATATTAATTGGAGGCACATATTAGGTTTTATATTTGTTTACGTGTATGCCCCGACACCTTCCAACTAGACGTGTCTTTCTCTCCGGATCACACTTTGTATCGTTCATACCACCAGTACTACTACGTGTGGTCTCCGATCTAGAAGTGGAGACGCTCTACCACGCTGTTCATGTCCCACTCCTTTTGCTGACGTGTGGGACATCTAGCACGTGCCGTGTTTGGCACTCCTTCGTCGTAAGAGTTGAAATGCTAGCATTCACCAGAAATAAAATATAAATATAAATCAACAGTGATACTATACCACGCGGTTTCCTTGCTCCTCGATATCGGAAAGAACACTTCTGTTCACCGACATGTGGGACGTCGACCATCCTGGTCCACTTGCCATGCCCATAGAACTCCAAGGGAAAGTCACCCCGGTCGTTGCGCCGCAGTAATTACTTATGAGACATCAAATCACAGGCCCAACCTTTCCCACTTGGAAGTTGCTCGGACGAAGGAACCATCATGATTTCATTGAATTCCGCTTCTTGAAGAAAACGACTATACCAGCAGTACTGCTAGCTACAGTAGTTACTCCAGCAGAGGCCTCCTTTGGTTCATAGGATAGAAATTTTATAGGAATGTAAAAATCATAGGAAGTGAGATGACATGCATCTTTATTCCTATAGAGAAAGAGATGCCATTTGATGCATAGGATAGGAATTTTTCCATTGAGTCTAGGCTAATGTACTGGTGATTTGCTCTAAAAACTACAGTAGTAACTACTCCCTCTATCTAGGTGTGTAAGTCACCTTACGAAAACCAAATAATCCCAAAACACTTAGGCTACTCATAGTGGGAGTAACTTAGCGAGTAACATAGCACCCTCCAAGAAATTTTTGCTTATGTGGCAAGTAGTTAATGAGAAGTAATCACATAATATGTTACTGTAACATAGCGCTTCCCATCTATGACACTACTACTATGTTACTTTGCACTATGAAGGTAGGAACTTAGACTAGTTGTCATATGCATGACACTAGTATAAGTTACGCCCCACTATGACCAGCCTTAGGCACGGTACATTAACTCCTTTCTCGTTTCTTATTTCGGGACACATCAACCAATAAGAGATTTGGGCAGTGCATGTTTTCAATTACTTGAGACTACCAAACATGTATTGTAGTGGTTAGTTCTTCGCATGCAATGCTATTAATTAGCAAAACCATTAAGTTCTCTTGTTTTCCCCTTCGCCTTGGTCGTCATGCACAACCTAAGATGACTTTATACACCTAGACGAAAGGAGTAGTACTGGTACATGCTTGTAATTAATTAAACGAATGTACGGGCGACACATACACACACACACACTAACTACTAGTACTACTACTTCTCACATGCTGGCCAGACGCCATCGTTCTCCTTCCCGGCTTTGTCGGTGACACCCCACCGTGCTTGGATCTCCATCGACCTCTCCGCAGCAGCGCGTGCGTCCTCTTATTTCTTGCGGCGGCGGGCCTTTTTTTCTTGAGTGTTTTCTAACTTTTCCACTCCCTCTGTGCGGCTTTGGCCGCCTCTTGCTCTACCGCCCATTTGTCCTTGGCAGCTTCAAATTCTGCTCACAGAGGTGTGAGGTCGTGGGCGGCGATGAATCGGCACGACGGGATGCCATTGCTTCCCTACCATTCTGTGTGCGGTCTTGGGCGGCGAGGAACTCGGCGCGGCGGGATGCCATCGCTTCCTTACCGGTTATTGTGCGTCGCGGTAGAACGACGCTTGGTGTTAGCTCTGGGGTGGAGTGGCCGGACAACCGTATAGTGCATTGGTTTGTCAAGAGCTCAAGAACAGAAGACGAAGGAAATTTGGATTCCCCTTCAATCCTGGTCATTTATTACCAAGTAAAATGCATTGGCGGTCATCGAACTTGTCTTGATAGCTCACTTTCATCATTGTATACGAGATATGGTGATTATACTGTCACTGCCTCAGCATATAGCTCTGTATTTGTCTGGTTGACCAATCAAATAGTCCGCATGCACCTCATCGGCTCGTGTTCTTTATCTATCTATCTATGCGGGCCTACATGTCAGTCGAGAAAGAAATAAAAACCAAAATTATGCATATGTGAGGAATCAAACCACGGACTCGTCACTTCAACGCACACTCGTCAGCCAAATGAAAATGAAATACTTTGCGTTAAATGCACAAACGGATTTTTTATATATATATGAGATGCACACATTAGTGCACACCGTCCATAGAGGCAAGTAGCATGTACGCGTGCATACAGCCAGCCACTCATGCTCACGCTGTCAAACCATGCTAATGCATGCACGTCGCCCTCTCAATCAAAGTCCTGCGCATGGCGCAACGCAAACAGCGAGCCCGTCACCTGCGTGCCCCGACGGTGCCTGACATTACTGTTTAGACGTTTGCTGGAGGCCTCCACAAACACCGAGCATGTACTCCCTCCGTTTCAAATTACTCGTCATGGTTTTAGTACAAATTTGAACTAAAACCACGACGAGTAATTTGGAACGGAGGGAGTATTGATAACCCACAAGTACAGGGGATCGCAACAGTGTTCGAGGGTAGAGTATTCAACCCAAATTTATTGATTCGACACAAGGGGAGCCAAAGAATATTCTCAAGTATTAGCAGCTGAGTTGTCAATTCAACCACACCTAGAAACTTAATATCTGCAGCAAAGTATTTAGTAGAAAAGTAATATGATAGTAGTGGTAACGGTAGCAAAAGGTAACGGTTGCAAAAAGTAATGTTTTTGGTATTTTGTAGTGATTGTAACAATAGCAATGGAAAAGTAAATAAGCGAAGAACAACATATGGAATGCTCGTAGGCAATGGATCGGTGATAGAGAATTATGCTGGATGTGGTTCATCTTGTAACAGTCATAACCTAGGGTGACATAGAACTAGCTCCAATTCATCAATGTAATGTAGGCATGTATTCCGAATATAGTCATACGTGCTTATGAAAAGAACTTGCATGCCATCTTTTGTCCTGTCCTCCCGTGGCAGCGGGGTCCTAGCGGAAACTAAGGGATATTAAGGCCTCCTTTTAATAGAGTACCGGACCAAAGCATTAACACATAGTGAATACATGAACTCCTCAAACTACGGTCATCACCGGGAGTGGTCCCGATTATTGTCACTTCGGGGTTGCCGGATCATAACACATAGTAGGTGACTGTAGACTTGCAAGATAGGATCAAGAACACTCATATATTGATGAAAACATAATAGGTTCAGATCTGAAATCATGGCACTTGGGCCCTAGTGACAAGAATTAAGCATAGCAAAGTCATAGCAACATCAATCTCACAACATAGTGGATACTAGGGATCAAACCCTAACAAAACTAACTCGATTACATGATAAATCTCATCCGACCCATCACCGTCCAGCAAGCCTACGATGGAATTACTCACGCACGGCGGTAAACATCATGAAATTGGTGATGGAGGATGGTTGTTGATGATGATGATGGCGATGGGTTTCCCTCTCCGGAGCCCAGAACGGACTCCAGATCAGCTCTCCCGAGAGGTTTTAGGGCTTGGCGGCGGCTCCGTATCGTAAAACGTGATGAATCCTTCTTATCTATTTTTTCCTCCCCGAAAGTGAATATATAGAGTTGGAGTTGAGGTCGAAGGAGCTCCAGGGGCCCACGAGGTAGGGGGCGCGCCCGGGGGGCAGGCGCGCCTCCACCCTCGTGGCTAGGGTGTGGGCGCCCTGGTCTTGATCTTTTGCCAGTATTTTTTATTATTTCCAAAAAGACGCTCCGTGGAGTTTCAGGTCATTCCGAGAACTTTTGTTTCTGAACATAAATAACACCATGGCAATTCTGCTGAAAACAGCGTCAGTCCGGGTTAGTTCCATTCAAATCATGCAAGTTAGAGTCCAAAACAAGGGCAAAAGTGTTTGGAAAAGTAGATACGACGGAGACGTATCAACTCCCCCAAGCTTAAACCTTTGCTTGTCCTCAAGCAATTCAATTGATAAACTGAAAGTGATAAAGAAAAACTTTTACAAACTCTGTTTGCTCTTGTTGTTGTAAATATGTAAAGCCATCATTCAAGTTTTCAGCAAAGACAATGAACTAACCATATTCACAATAATGCATAGGTCTCATGTTTACGCATATCCATGGCATAATCAACTAGCGAGCAATAATAATAAATCTCGGATGACAACATTTTCTCAAAACAATCATAATATGATATAACAAGATGGTATCTCGCTAGCCCTTTCTAAGACCGCAAAACATAAATGCAGAGAACCTTTAAAGATCAAGGACTGACTAGACATTGTAATTCATGGTAAAAGAGATCCAGTGAAGTCATACTCAATGTAAACTAACAGTAATGAATGCAAATGACGGTGGTGCTCTCCAACTGGTTCTTTGTAATAAGAGGATGATGACTCAACATGAAAGTAAATAGATAGGCCCTTCGCAGAGGGAAGCAGGGATTTGTAGAGGTGCCAGAGCTCAGTTTTGAAATAGAGGTGAATAATATTTTGAGCGGTATACTTTCATTGTCAACATAACAACCAAGAGATGGCGATATCTTCCATGCTACACACATTATAGGAGGTTCCCAAAAAGAATGGTAAAGTTTATATTCCCCCTCCACCAACAAGCATCAATCCATGGCTTGCTCGAAACAACGAGTGCCTCCAACTATCAAGAGTCCCAGGGGGAGTTTTGTTTGCAATTATTTTGATTTGATTTGCATAAAACATGGGACTGGGCATCCCGGTGACCAGCCATTTTCTCGTGAGTGAGGAGAGGAGTCCACTCCTTTTGAGAATAACCCGCCTAACATGGAAGATATGGACAGCCCTAGTTGATATATGAGCTATTCGAGCATAGAAAACAGGATATTTATTTGAAGGTTTAGAGTTTGGCACATACTAATTTACTTGGAACGGAAGGTAGATACCGTATGTAGGTTGGTATGGTGGACTCATATGGAATAACTTTGGGGTTTATGGAGTTGGATGCACAAGCAGTATTCCCACATAGTACAGGTGAAGTCTAGAAAAAGACTGGGAAGCGACCAGCTAGAGAGCGACAACAGTCATGAACATGCATTAAAATTAATCAACACCGAATGCAAGCATGAGTAGGATATAATGCACCATGAACATAAATATCGTAGAGGCTATGTTGATTTTGTTTCAACTACATGCGTGAACATGTGCCAAGTCAAGCCACTCGAATAGTTCAAAAGGGGATACCACCCTATCATACCACATCATAACCATTTTAATAGCATGTTGGCACGCAAGGTAGACCATTATAAGCTCCTAGCTAATTAAGCATGGCATAAGAAACTATGATCTCTATTTGTCATTGCAAACATGTTTATTCATAATAGGCTAAATCAGGAACGATGAACTAATCATATTTACAAAAACAAGAGAGGTCGAGTTCATACCAGCTTTTCTCATCTCAGTCAGTCCATCATATATCGTCATACTTGCCTTTTACTTGCACGATCAAACGGTGTGGATAATAATAATAGTGCGCGTGCATTGGACTAAGCTGTAATCTGCAAGCATTCAATAAACAGGAGAAGACAAGACAATATGGGCTCTTTTTTTCAGATCAACAATAATGCATATAAGAGCCACTTCAACAATTTAATTATGGTCTTCTCCTATCGACCCCCAAAGAAAAGAAAAGAAATAAAACTATTTACACAGGAAAGCTCCCAGCAAGCAAAAGAAGAACAGGAAATCTTTTTGAGTTTTCTTTTTAATTACTACTACAAGCCTGGAAAGTAAAACTAGGTAAAAGCTACAACTATTTTTTTCTTAAGGTTTATTAAGCACACAAGAAGAAAGCATAAAAAGAGAAAATAAACTAGCATGGATGATACAATGAAAAAGTATGAGCACCGACATCTAGCAATGAGTGTGTGAACATGAATGTAATGTCGGTGAGAAATACGTACTCCCCTAAGCTTAGGCTTTTGGCCTAAGTTGGTCTAATGCCACGGATGGCCTGGCGGATATCCAAAGTTGTAGTTGGGGTCGTACTGAGATGCAGCAGTCATTGCATCGTGGGCTGCAGCTTGGAGGCGAGCTATCTCAGCTCTCCTCTTATACTCTTCCGTCTCCTCTCTGGTTATAGAATATCTCCCTTTTGCCTGAAAGTCAAAGAAAAAGTAGAAGCAGGGAGACCGACGTGATAGGTGTGTCGTCTGTCAAAGATTAGTCGGTACTGGAGGAACTAATCATTCCTCTCAACAAACTGATGATGAACCATAGCCTCATAAACCAAATAAGAAGGAGGCAAATCAATATCATCCTCATGTATGGTTATACCAAGAAAATTAGCTATGCGGGTTGCATAAATTCCATCAAAGAAATCTCCATTAAATCTATTAAGATGCAACCTACGTGCAGCAATGGCTCCCAAATTATAAGATTTATCTCCTAACACAGCACTCCTAAGAATACTAAGGCCAGGGACACACATGTGACATGCTTCATCTTTACCGTTAATGCATCTACCTATGAAGAGAGCAAAATAATGTATAGCAGGAAAATGAATGCTCCCTATGGTAGCTTGTGCTATATCTCTAGATTCCCCCACAGTTATACTATTAAGAAAATCTCTAAATTCAGATCTGCGAAGTTCACTAGTACTACCCCATTGTGGAAGTTTGCAAGCAGTGGTAAAGTCCTCTAAGTCCATAGTGTAAGAATTTTCATAAAGATCAAACAGGATAGTTTGAGAATTACGTGAAGATGAAAATTCAAACCTCCTCACAAAGGAGCTAGTGAGATAGTGGTACTTACGGCACTTTTCTTCCTTGAAGCTCACAAGATCAGCTTTATGCAAATATGCGTTAAACTCTTCCTTAATTCCTGCTCGATCCATGAAGTCCTCTGAAGTCCATTCACAAGGCCGCACTGGAGCGTCCCTTGGTGGCTCTTCATCAGCATCACACATTGCAAGCCTGGGTCCTTGCTTCCTTGAAGGACCACCTTGGTAAATTTTTCTAAACATATTTCTCCCTCTGAAAAAATTCTGAAATTTGTAGTAACTTCAAATAAAAGTGAACCAAGCTCAACAAAATTGATTCCAACTACTCCTGCAAGTGCCTAGAGCCTATATCATGCATCAAAACTACTTGGAACCATATAAATTTGACATGCAAGCTCAAGAACATGGTCACCTAAGCAGCACAAATTTGCAATAAATAAGGCACTAGAACAAAAACTAATTGGACCAATGGAGGAGTCACATAACAAGGAACAAACCCCCAAGCAGTTTTGTGAGAGGTGTTTTGAGCAAGGAGATCGAAAATGGCAGCAAAATGAGCTTGGACTCGGGTTTGAGCTGGATAATGGTGTTTGTGGGAGGAAGGAGTGTGTGGGTGCAGGAATAAGTGGAGGAGGTCCACCGTGGGCCCACGAGGCAGGGGGCCGCGCCCTCCGCCCTCGTGGCCAGGTGGATGCCCCCCTGCTATGTTCTCAGTGCCAAATATTCTCAAATATTCAAGAAAAAATCATATTTAAATTTCAGTGCATTTGGAGAACTTTTATTTTCGGGGTATTTTTATATTGCATGGATAATTCAGATAACAGACAGAAAATACTATTTTTATTTTACTTAATATAAATAACAGAAAGTAAAAGGAGGGTACAGAGAGTTGTGTTTTCTAAATTCATCCATCTCATGATTATCAAAAGGAATACATTAACAAGGTTGATCAAGTCTTGTTAACAAACTCATTCCAAATAACATGGAACTGGAGAATTTTCGAATAACACTAGGTTACCTCAACGGGGATATGCACATCCCCAACAATAAGAACATCATATTTCTTCTTGATAGTAGGAAGAGGAAATTTAAAACCTCCAAAAATAATTGATGGAATTTTTCCAATAGAATTAATACTGTGGACTTGAGGTTGTTTCCTCGGAAAGTTGACCGTATGCTCATTACCATTAACATGAAAAGTGACATTGCCTTTGTTGCAATCAATAACAACCCCTGTAGTATTCAAAAAGGGTCTTCCAAGAATAATAGACATACTATCGTCCTCAGGAATATCAATAATAACAAAGTCAGTTAAAATAGTAACGTCTGCAATCACAACAGGCACGTCCTCACAAATACCGACAGGTATAGCAGTTGATTTATCAGCCATTTGCAAAGATATTTCAGTAGGTGTCAACTTATTCAAATCAAGTCTCCGATATAAAGAGAGAGGCATAACACTAACACCGGCTCCAAGATCACATAAAGCAGTTTTAACATAATTTCTTTTAATGGAGCATGGTATAGTGGGTACTCCTGGATCTCCAAGTTTCTTTGGTATTCCACCCTTAAAAGTATAATTAGCAAGCATGGTGGAAATTTCAGCTTCCGGTATCTTTCTTTTATTAGTAACAATTTCTTTCACGTACTTAGCATAAGGATTCATTTTAAGCATATCAGTTAATCACATACGCAAAAAGATAGGTCCAATCATTTCAGCAAAGCGCTCAAAATCCTCATCATCCTTTTTCTTGGATGGTTTGCAAGGAAAAGGCATGGGTTTCTGAACCCATGGTTCTCTTTCTTTACCATGTTTCCTAGAAACAAAGTCTCTTTTATCATAACGTTGGTTCTTTGATTGTGGGTTATCAAGATCAACAGCAGGTTCAATTTCTATATCATTATCATTACTAGGTTGAGCATCATCATTAACATTATCACTAGTTTCAGGTTCATTACCAGATTGTGTTTCAGCATCAGAAATAGAAATATCATTTGGATTTTCCGGTGTTTCAGCAATAAGTTCACTAGAAGCACGCAAAGTCCTATCATTTTTCTTTTTCTTCCTTTTAGAAGGACTAGGTGCGTCTATATTATTTCCGTGACAATCTTGCTAAATTCTCTTAGGGTGGCCTTCAGGATACAAAGGTTCCTGAGTCATTTTACCAGTTCTAGTAGCCACTCTAATAGCAAAATCATTATTCTTACTATTCAATTCATTGAGCAAATAATTTTGAGCTTTAAGTACTTGTTGTACTTGAGTGGTAACTATAGATGCATGTTTACTAATAAGTTTAAGTTCACCTTTGACATTAGCCATATAATCAACCAAGTGTTCAAGAATATCAGCACTGCGTTTTAATTCTCTACCAAAATAAGCATTGAAGTCTTCTTGCTTAACCATAAATTTATCAAACTCATCTAAGCATGGGCTAGCAAACTTAGTAAATGGGATTTCAGCTTTATCATATCTATAAAGAGAATTTACCTTTACTACTTGTGTCGGGTTATCAAGACCATGTATTTCATCAATAGGAGATGGATTAAAATTATGCATTTCTTCAACAGGCGGTAAATTAAGACCCATGTATTTCTTCAATAGGAGGTAAATTCTTAACATCTTCAGCTTTAATACCCTTTTCTTTCATGGATTTCTTTGCCTCTTGCATATCTTCAGGACTGAGAAATAGAATACCTCTTTTCTTCGGAGTTGGTTTAGGAATAGGCTCAGAACTTGGCTCAGGAACTGGCTCAGGAAGTGTCCAATTATTTTCATCTGTCAACATATTATTCAATAGAATTTCAGCTTCATTCGGTGTTCTTCCCCTGAAAATAGAACCAACACAACTCTCCAGGTAATCTCTGGAAGCATCGGTTAGTCCATTATAAAAGATATCAAGTATTTCATTTTTCTTAAGAGGATGATCGGGCAAAGCATTAAGTAATTGGAGAAGCCTCCCCCAAGCTTGTGGGAGACTCTCTTCTTCAATTTGCACAAAATTATATATATCCCTTAAAGCAGCTTGTTTCTTATGAGCAGAGAAATATTTAGCAGAGAAGTAATAAATCATATCCTGGGACTACGCACACAACCAGGATCAAGAGAATTAAACCATATCTTAGCATCACCCTTTAATGAGAACGGAAATATTTTAAGGATATAAAAGTAGCGAGTTCTCTCATCATTAGTGAACAGGGTGGCTATATCATTTAATTTAGTAAGATGTGCCACAACAGTTTCAGATTCATAGCGATAAAGGATCAAATTCAACCAAAGTAATAATATCAGGATCAACAGAGAATTCATAATCCTTATCAGTAACACATATAGGTGAAGTAGCAAAAGTAGGGTCAGGTATCATTCTAGCATCAAGGGATTACTGCTTCCATTTAGCTAATAACCTCTTTAGATCATATCTATCATTGCAAGCTAAAAATAGCTCTAGTAGCTTCTTCATCCATAACATAACCCTCAGGAACAGCAGGCAATTCATATTTATTAGGGGGAGAGTCTTCATCATCACTTTCGTCAATATTATTAGTCTCAATAATTTCATTCTCTCTAGCCCTAGCAAGTTGTTCATCAAGAAATTCACCAAGTGGAACAGTAGTATCAAGCATAGAAGTACTTTCATCATAAGTATCATGCATAGCAGAAGTGGCATCATCAATAACATGCGACATATCAGAATGAATGGCAAAAGCATGTTTAGGTGTCGCAAGCTTACTCAAAACAGAAGGTGAATCAAGTGCAGAGCTAGACGGCAGTTCCTTACCTCCCTTCGTAGTTGAGGGATGAATCTTGGTTTTTGGATCTCCCAAGTTCTTCATAATGATAAGCAGATATAAATCCCAAGTGACTCAAAGAATAGAGCTATGCTCCCGGCAACGGCGCCAGAAAATAGTCTTGATAACCCACAAGTATATGGGATCGCAACAGTTTTCGAGGGTAGAGTATTCAACCCAAATTTATTGATTCAACACAAGGGGAGCCAAAGAATTATCTCAAGTATTAGCAGCTGAGTTGTCAATTCAACCACACGTGGAAACTTAATATCTACAGCAAAGTATTTAGTAGCAAAGTAATATGATAGTAGTGGTAACAATGGCAAAAGGTAACGGTAGCAAAAGTAATGTTTTTAGTATTTTGTAGTGATTGTAAAAATAGCAACGGAAAAGTAAAGCAAAGAACAATATATGGAAAGCTCGTAGGCAATGGATCGGTGATAGAGAATTATGCCGGATGTGGTTCATCATGTAACAGTCATAACCTAGGGTGACACAGAACTAGCTCCAATTCATCAATGTAATGTAGGCATGTATTCCAAATATAGTCATACGTTCTTATGGAAAAGAACTTGCATGACATCTTTTGTCCTACCCTCCCGTGGCAGTGGAGTCCTAGCGGAAACTAAGGGATATTAAGGCCTCCTTTTAATAGAGTACCGGACCAAAGCATTAACACATAGTGAATACATGAACTCCTCAAACTACGGTCATCACCAGGAGTGGTCCCGATTATTGTCACTTCGGGGTTGCCGGATCATAACACATAGTAGGTGACTATATACTTGCAAGATAGGATCAAGAACAGTCATATATTGATGAAAACGTAATAGGTCCAGATCTGAAATCATGGCACTCGGGCCCTAGTGACAAGCATTAAGCATAGCAAAGTCATAGCAACATCAATCTCAGAATATAGTGGATACTAGGGATCAAACCCTAACAAATTTAACTCGATTACATGATAAATCTCATCCGACCCATCACCGTCCAGCAAGCCTACTATGGAATTACTCACGCACGGCGGTGAGCATCATGAAATTGGTGATGGAGGATGGTTGATGATGATGATGGCGACGGATTCCCCTCTCCGGATCCCCGAACGGACTCCAGATCAGCCCTCCCGAGAGGTTTTAGGGCTTGGCGGCGGCTCCGTATCGTAAAACGTGATGAATCCTTCTCCTCTATTTTTTCTCCCCGAAAGTGAATATATAGAGTTGGAGTTGAGGTTGGAGGAGCTCCAGGGGGCCCACGAGGTAGGGGGTTCGCCCAGGGGGGTAGGCGCGCCCCCACCCTCATGGCTAGGGTGTGGGCCCCCTGGTCATGATCTTTTGCTAGTATTTTTTATTTCCGAAAATATGCTCCGTTGAGTTTCAGGTCATTCCGAGAACTTTGCTGAAGCCAAGGCCTCAGTCAAGGCCATTCAAGGGCTCCAGCAACGTCTACCTTACATGTGACACGATCCTCCAGGGAGCCCTTCCAGTTCTGCGTATTATCCATGATGAATTTGATGCTACTGTTAGAGTAATATGCTAATGTCTTTCTATCCTTTCTCACTAAGCTAATTAAGGTTTCTCCTTGTTCCTACTTGTGCAAATAGGGATCATGTTATGCCAATCTTACATTTTAGTGGAACTACAGAAGACAATACAATGAACTGTATCCCAGCAAGTGCTTTAACTCTGCTAGAAGTTCTTGATAATCTTTCGATATAATCTCAGCACTGGTAAACAAGAGTGATTTCAACCATACATTTGAAGTGCACAAAAATATATACTATTGAGTGATTCCAGTGAGTGCGTTTTCATCTCTTCTGGGACTACATGAATAAGCTTTTTTGCTTAGGTTGGTACCGACCTAACGCCTTCATCCATATTAGTTTGCTGTCATCTCTATTTGCATCGTGCTACTGTCATGAGAAACTACTTTATCATTGCACGTTAAAGTTTTGCAACCTATGATACATGGCAATGCTTTGAGTGTTAAGCTAATTGGCATTGATTAAATAAATTAATACCCCTCTTTAAGCAAGACTACTTTGTTGCTAACTTTACCCATTAAGATAATGAGGGTGCTTCTATTTGTTAGTGTATGTTTCATCAACTAGTGCCACTGTTGCAGTAATCTCATACTCTCAATATATGTGCCAGCATGGATGCTCGATTTTGGTGGAACTGCAGAAAAACTTTGGGTGCTTCATTGCCTCGACAGCTTCCATCCTTTCCTGTCAGTCGCTAATCTGGGCTTGCTTCCATCCTTTCCTATCAGTCGCTAATCTGGGCTTGCTTCCATCCTTTCCTGTCATTCGCTAATCCGGGCTTGCTTCCTTCCTTTGCTGTCAGTCGCTTGGCTTATCTCGGCTTCTAGTCAAAGGAAATAGTAATTGATACGCTACCTCACACAGGTTGGTACTGGTCTTTATCCTGATTATTGTGCTTGTCATATGTATTGGTAATTTGGTATTGTGCTTCTGTTTGCCGAATTTATAAAGGAGTAACTTGGAGCCTGAACTCGCAGGGAAATCATTACATTGGGTGATTTCAGTAGAACTACACAAAAAGATCAGATGGACGGGTACTTATGCTGCTGCTATGTACTCCAAAGTTCACTTAGACAAGCATCGATGTTGACAATAAGAAGTGCCTATATTCATTCAAGTACCAACCGGCGTCAAACAGTTGTCCAGCTCTAAGTATTAGGAGAGTGAATGCCAAAAATATTGCTTGGCGCATAGCCCAGAAAAACGCAGTCTAGTCTTTCGTCCCAGCATGTGCCTTTTGGTTATCAACACATATGGTAGCGAACTGTATGGCATGGAGTGTAAAGATTCCAGACAAGTTGGTTGACGCGTATACTCATCTGGCACTTAATCAGTCTGCACGCCAGGGATGCTCCATTTCAGTTGAACTGCACAAAAAAATTTGGTGGTTCATTTTCTCAATCGCCTCCTTTCTTGTCTGCAATGTAGAATTTTGGCGAGCTACAGGACCAAGATGAGCCAGTAAACTAGTTGGATGAAAGTAGTGGCCAAGTTGCTCAAATCTCCCTCGGCATGAGGCCACTATTTGAGGATAAACCAACAAGCAAAGTTCAGATAGCCTGTGCTGCCTCTTATGTACTCGAAAGTTTACTCGTACAAGCATTAATTTTAGCAAGAAGTACCTCCGACTGAACACCATTTACCAGTTTGTACCCTAGGTAATTAAAGTTCGTCCATGGATGATATTGGCTGTTATCTCAAACATTTGGTTGCATAAACATACTGAACATGTGTATATCTAAATATTTTTGTGAATTATCTATGAATATTGCCGTGTGATCTATCAATCATTTGGATGCTAGACATGCTGAACTTGTGTATATATGAATCTTTAGAGTTGTTGATTGTGAATGTTGGCTATGAATATGAACGTGTCCTGTGAACCTGAGTTTGATACAAATGTTTACCTGTTCTGTTGTACTTGCATGTGAACTTGTTAGTATGTCTACTTTGGGATTTGTGACGTGTGTGTGTCAAGGCACACTGTCGGTGTCAAAACCGGCGGATCTCGGGTAGGGGGTCCCGAACTGTGCGTCTAAGGCAGATGGTAACAGGAGGTAGGGGACACAATGTTTTACCTAGGTTCGGGCCCTCTTGATGGAGGTAAAACCCTACGTCTTGCTTGATTAATATTGATGATATGGGTAGTACAAGAGTAGATCTACCACGAGCTCGGAGAGGCTAAACCCTAGAAGCTAGCCTATGGTCTGATTGTATGTTGTAGTTGTTGTGTCCTACGGACTAAAACCCTCCAGTTTATATAGACACCGGAGAGGGTTAGGGTTACACAAGGACGGTTACAAAAGAGGAGATATCCATATCCGTATTACCTAGCTTGCCTTCCACGCCAAGTAGAGTCCCATCCGGACACGAGACGAAGTCTTCAATCTTGTATCTTCATAGTCCAACAGTCCGGCCAAAGGATATAATCCGGCTGTCCAGAGACCCCCTAATCCAGGACTCCCTCAGTAGCCCCTGAACCAGGCTTCAATTACGATGAGTCCGGCGTGCAGTATTGTCTTCGGCATTGCAAGGCCGGTTCCTCCTCCGAATACATCACAGAAGAATTTGAATACAAGGATAGTGTCCGACCCTGCAAAATAAGTTCCATAAACCACCATAGAGAGAATAATATTTCTGTAAATCTAATTTGCGGACTTGTTTTGGCAACACGACATTATGCCATGCCCCGGTGATTATTCGAACCGTTTCCTTTAACTAGCCCCGCACATAACCACTACTGAAATCAGCTACTTTGCCATCTGCCAGCTCTGTGTCGTCGGCTAGCAGACGGCAAAGAAGCTCTTTGCCATCAGTTACCGAAAAGCGGACGACAAAGAAATGGCAGATGGTAAAACAGGCCTTTGCCATCAGCCGGCTCTTTGCCGTCAGCCAGCAGACGGCAAACAAAATTTGCCGTCCGCTTGCTGACGGCAAACAGAGAGGTGGCCTCCACCCCCCGCCCGTTTAGAAAAAACTTAACGCCCCACCTCTTTGCCGTCCGCTAGCGGACGACAAAGGGAGATAATGGCGGACGGCAAAGATAGGCGGACGGCAAAGAAGGGCCTAACTAACGGCCCCATCCCCCTGCCCGTTACTCTCTGTTCTCTCCATCTCTCCTCCCCGACGCCCCGCACCCACCGCCGCCCCCGCCGCCCGGCGCCGCCCCCGTCCCCCGCCGCCGCCCCCGCCCCACCGCCAGGCGCCGTCCCCGCCCCCGCCCCCGCACCCGCCCCGCCCCCGCCACTGCTCCCGCCGCCCGCCGACCGTCCCATTGCTCCGGTGAGGGACTACTTCTTTTTTTCTTTCTATTTTTTCATTTTTTGCTATTTAATTGTTAGTGCTAGATTGTGTTAGTGTTAGTGTTAGAAAAGACTTAGAAGAAGTAGAAGAAGTAGAAGAAGAAGAAAGGAAGAAAAGAAAAGAAGTAGAAAAAAGATGAAAAAAGAAGAAGTAGAAGAAGTAGAAGAAGAAGAAGAAGAAGACCCCAACACGCCACCCCGACACCCTGGCACGACAGCCCGACCCTGACCCCCGACCCCCGACACCCCGACCGCGACACGCCACCCCCGACACCCGGGCCCGACACCCCGACCCCGACCCCGACACGACCCGACACCCGCGCCGGACCGCCACCCCCGACCCCCGGCCTGAACTAGCGACCCGACCCCGACACAGATAACTGACCGACCCCGACACCCCGACCCCCCTGACCCCCCCACCCCCGCCCCCACGCCCCCAACCCCACCCCCCCGACCCCCCGCCCGACCCCGACCCCCGACACCTGACCCCGACCGACACACACCCCGACCCCGAAACAGCACCCCGACCCCGACACGGCACCCCGACCCCCGACACCTCCCGAAAAGGTGTTCTTTGGCCTTCCAGAGGCCGACGGGGTCATATATTTGTGAATTATTAGTTAGGTCATATATTCTTCGATTTTGTTATGAAAAAAATCATATATAATTGTGTTGACCGGGTAGTTTTAAATGTGCAGTTGTTTCATCGCTGCGAGGTTTGGTGTTCGACAACCTCGCCGTGCGTCTGACGAGCTCTGCCCCTTCATTCGTGGGTGAGCACAAATGACATGTCCTCCTCCCCCATTAATTATTTGCTCTATTCCGATGAAACTTGATAGCTAGCTATATATGTGTCTTGAATCATCAGTATGCGTAACCAATATGTGTCTCCCTTTCGAAAGCGTCATAGTTATAAATATGCATGCATTTGCATATTTATAACCTTGATTCTTTCGAATTGTCCAACGCTATCCATGGACAGCCCGAGTATGTGTAGATTGGGTTCGTTTTCCCATATGCTTTGCTCCGGATCCGACGCATAAATTTCGTCAGTGCCTCCCCTGTTGTTCTCCGGGTACACATCCTCTCTGTTTATTGTAGAGACGTGTATCAGGAGAACAACGGGGAGGTGCTGCCGAAATATTGCGTCGGATCCGGAGCATAGCATGGGAAAATGAACCCAATCTACACATACACAGGTGGGATTAGGACCTATCATTACCTATTAGAGTGTAGGTTGCATGGACGTAATAAAATTGACAAAGTAGATCAACTGATGAATATATACATGGTGAATTACATATATAATTGTTGTGTGTCTAGTAGCTCTGAAAGTCAAGATGAGTGACCATGCGTGGATGTATACCGGTCACACTGGTCTGAACAAATGGAGCGCTGAATGGCTCACAAAAACCAAGGGGTTTGTGCAAGCCGCATTTGCAAATGGCCAAAAGAAAACCTCATGCCCCTGTTTCCGGTGCGGCAATTGGGAAAAGAAGATAGAGGCTGAAATGGGCAAACACCTGCAGAAGAGTGGTTTTACGCCCGATTATACGGTGTGGACATTTCATGGTGTGTCTGACCAACGTGATCGAGCTGAGGTGGATCGTCGTCGCACCGACGAGCATGGTACCGGGATGGAAAACATGGTGCAAGACTATGATGATGCTCAGGATTCGGACGAGGAGATGGAGGAATCTGCAAAGGCCTTCAATGAAATGTTGGAGTCTTCAAAACGTCTGCTCCACGAGCACACTGAGCTTTGTCAGTTGGATGCCATCTCACAAGTAATGGCTCTGAAGGCTCAGTTCAACTTGGGCAGAGAATGCTATGACGCAATTATGACAGTATTTGGACGCTTTCTACCCAAAGGCCATGTAATGCCTGCAAACCTGTACCAGTCGGACAAAATCCTCCGTGCACTGAAGATGCCCTATGAGAAGATACATGCCTGTGAGAAAGGATGTGCCTTATTTAGGCTTGACTATGCGGACTTGAACTATTGTCCCATTTGCAGGTCTTCCAGGTATATTGTGGTAGACAACGGTATGGGTGAGAAGACACAGACCAAAATCCCCGTTAGTGTTCTTCGGTATATGCCAATCGTACCAAGACTTCAACGTCTTTTCATGGTCGAAGAGACGGCTAGATAGATGACATGGCACAAAACAGGCAAAAGAACCAAACTAGATGCAGATGGGAATCTGATGATGGTACACACATCGGATGGTGTTGCGTGGAAAAAGTTTGATGAGTTACATGCTGACAAAGCGGCAGATCCGAGGCATCCTCGAGTCGGCATCAGCACTGATGGGTTCAGTGTGTTTGGTATGATGGCAGCCCAATACAGTTGTTGGCCCGTATTTGTCTTTCCACTCAATCTCCCTCCCGGACAGATTATGCAAAGAAAGAACATTTTCCTGACGTTGATATTTCCAGGACCCAACTATCCGGGGAAAAATATGAATGTGTACATGCAACCGCTTAAGGACGAATTGCAAGAAGCCTAGGATAATGGGTTCAAGACATACGACGCCTTTAGCAAACGGAACTTCATAATGCGTGTCTGGTACATGTACTCGACGCATGACTTGCCGGCGTATGCGCTATTCGTTGGCTGGTGTGTGCATGGAAGGTTCCCATGCCCCACATGCAAGGGAGCTCTTGAGTTTCGTTGGCTTCAGGCCGGTCGCAAGTTTTCTTGCTTCGACATGCATAGACAGTTCCTGGATCCTCGCCATAAGTTCAGGAAAGACAAGAAGAACTTCATCAGGGGTAGAGTTGTCAAAAACTCTGCACCACCTGCATTGACAGGCCAACAGACCCTGGATCAGTTAAACGCTCTCGAGCCAGATCCACAACGTCTAGGGTACTTCAAGGGGTATAATACTAAGCATGCGTGGACTCACAAAACATGCTTATGGGATCTGCCTTACTTCAAAGACCTCCTTTGCCCACACAACATCGACGTGATGCACACTGAGAAGAATATCGCCGAGGCACTTTTTGGTACATTGTTCGGCATAGATGGGAAGTCAAAGGATAATACTAAGGCTAGAGTCGATCTGGAGGCGCTATGTGATAGGCCGTTACAAAACATGAAAGAACCGAAAGGAAAGCATAACTGGACGAAGCCAAAGGCATGGTTCAATCTTGGAAGGCCAGCTATGAGGGAAATTCTCTTGTGGGTGCAACAGCAGTTGATGTTCCCCGATGGGTATGCAGCGAATCTAAAGATGGGAGCGAATCTTGATAAACTAAAGATATTTGGTCTCAAGAGTCATGATTGGCACATATGGATTGAGCGGGTAATGTCGGTGATGTTGCGTGGCTTCATCCCTGAGGATGAATGGCTAGTACTGGCAGAACTCAGCTATTTCTTCCGTGTTCTTTGTGCAAAAGAACTATCGCCTGGCGTGCTAGAAGAAATGAAAGAGTTGGCGCCGGAGTTGATCTGCAAGTTAGAGAAGATCTTTCCACCGGGCTTCTTTAATCCAATGCAGCATTTGATTTTGCATCTCCCGAACGAGGCAAGATTGGGGGGGGGGGGCGTGCAAAATCGTTGGTGCTACCCAACTGAGAGGATGCAGAAGACGCTTCGAGAAAAATGTAAAAATAAACGTAGAATTGAAGCATCGATGGCTGAGGCATTCATCACAGAGGAGGCGGCAAACTTCGTAACAGCACACTACGAAGCCAAAAATCGTCATTTGCATAATCCGAAGCCTCGGTACAATGCTGACGAGCCTAAAAAGGGTGGATCCAACCTCAGCCTATTCAAAGGGAATCTCGCACCAGCTAGTGTTTCACATCCAGTATCTTTGGATAACGAAGAATGGCGGACCATTTCGTTGTATATCTTCAACAACCTGATAGAAGTGCGACCGTACATCGAGTAAGTTCTCGGTACATTGTTTCGCAACTTCTATTTCCTTTGAACTGCTCTTATTCCTGGATAGGTCATACAGTCGATACGTCGCCATATTCTCGTATGGAGCGGAGATCCAAAAGGATTCCGTCGAAGAGTATGAGCTTCTCGCAAAGCAAGGAGGCGGCTATCCCGGTTTCATCTGTTGGTTCAAACAAACGGTAATTTCTATTAGACAATTTCATTTCATTCGCTAATTTGTGCATAATGCAACAATCCTTTCATATTAAACTTGTAGGCTAATTCAGAGTCTATGGACGCCGAATTGAGACAAGTCACTAATGGTTTTGACTATAAGGTCCGTTCATTTGACAAGTACGACATCAACGGGTATCGCTTTCGTACCTATGGCAAAGTGCTATCTATGGCCGACCGAAAGTCTACAAATTGTTGTGTATCTTCTATCGGCAAAGGGGGTACCGAGTATTATGGGAGAGTTGAAGCAATTTATGAACTTCTGTTCTATGTTGAAAACCCACCGAATGTCGTAGTCTTCAAATGTTATTGGTTTCAGCCAAAGGAGACTAGATGGACTCATGAACATATAGGGCTAGTTGAAATCAACCAAAGCACCCATTTAGATGTTCCCGATGTCTATATTACGGCTCAACAGGCGACCCAAGTATTCTATCTACAGTGGGCCTGCCAAACTAATCCAAATCTGAAAGGTTGGGATGTCGTTTATGAAGTGCCGCCACGTGCTAGACTTTCTCCCCCAAAGGAAGAGGATTATGAACCTCACATTAACCCAGACACATATGAAGGAGAATTATTCCAAGAGACCCGTCTTTCCAAAAAGCGTTTCAAGAGCCGCTATACTTCACCCCAAAACATTGAAGTAGACAGCGACAATGAATCTGACATCACCCCAAAGGAGGAACAAGAAGAGCCGGAATAAGAAGAGGTTACTGCTGCGGATGACCTGTCAATGCTTGACCGATTACATCAAGGTGGCCTTGCACATGTTGATGCCAATGAACCCTATGAGCCCATCATTGATTATAGTGATGATGATGATTATGCATTTACTGATGATACTGATTGAGATTATTAGTAGTGTCAGGTATTCAATTTTTTTATGTTGTACCTGATGATGATACACTTAAGTGATATACATATTATTATTCATGTCGGTACATTTTTTATGTTGTACTAATTTCGTTTATTCTTTGTCATGGCAGGTGTTGAAAGATGGTGGGCGCTGGTCGGGAGTGCACCGAGGCCCCTTCTTCGTCGGCGCGTGGTGCGAGGTCTTCCATTCCACACGCACCTCTCCGCCGAGCGTTGCCGGACAGTATGGCAACACCGCCGGGCCCTTCTTCGTCGACCGCGGTGCCCAGCAGGGGCCGAGGTAAGAAGAAGAGAGGAGGTGGAGCACGTGGTCGCGGGAGAGGAGGTAGGGTGACTCTTACGGCGCCTTCCTCGCCGCCGCCCCCATCTGTTTCACCCGAGCACGTGACTGCTAGGGTGGACTCGTCCGAGGAGGAGGCTGCACGGACTCCGGTCCACGAGCCTCCGGTCCACGGGTCTTCGGCCCACGAGCCTCGGGTCGACGGGCCTTCGACCCACGAGACTTGGGCCCACGAGACCCCGGAGGAGCACACGTCTGGATGGGGTACCTGGTCGGGTCAGCCTGAGGAGCCGAGTGGCCACGCTCATGATGGCGGGGAGCCGAGTGGCCATGCTGATGATGGCGGGGAGCCGACTGATGAGGAGGGGGGAGGAGGGGGGCAACGTCTACCAGCGTGGTGCTACACGGCTCCCGTCCGTGCCGGCGACCCGCGAGCAGAGGTGGTTGATTTTCCCTGATGGGGAGAGGTAAGTGCATTTAATCTTTTTGTACCTTCTGCATTCACGTTTCTTCAAATAACTGATGTGTTGGCCTTGTCATGCTGCAGGGGTTGGGACCACCATGAAAGTGTTCGCCGGCCCAACTCCGTCCTTGGAGTTCTGATTCGGCAAAACTTCCCGGGGTTTGTCACGTTGCCTGGTGAGGGTCGGCTTCCAGAGGTTGGATTGACTTGGGAGCACTACTTGGCTGCCCCGGCCCCGTCGGGTGAGATTATCGACGGTGTCTTGTGCAAGACGAGGGCAGACGTCGTGATCAGAAAGTTCTGGGTAATTGCTCCTTTACACAATTAAAAATCTTCAACTAGCTAGTTATTAATTGTACTAATCAATATTGTCTCATTTGATTGCAGACATTCTACAGGTGTGAGGAGGGATACGAGGAGGAGGCGGATCATGTTATCCACAAGGAGTGCAAGCGCCTACTTCAGAACTTACGGCATGAGGTTCGGGTGCAGGCTGTTCGAGACTACTACGCCGGGCGTGGTATCAAGAAGCCCAAGCAGGAGTGCCGCGATAAGTTCTTGAGTAAGGAGAAGTACATGAAGGTAATTCTTAAGGCCTTGTACTTACTTCCTTCATTTAGTAATTCATAGCCGTAGCGCTCAAGTTTCTATTTGCTAACTTAGGCCCCTCTGAGATGGTGTGCAGATCGGATGGATTGTTGGGAGGTGTTGGTCAATGCGTGGTGCTCAAAAGAATGGCTGGCCACCCACAAAGATTCCAAGGACAAACGTGCCCAAATGGAAGGTGTGCCACACCACCAAGGCAGCTCCAACTTATTTCAGTACGGGCGGAACTGGGTATGTGGTTTGCTTCATGATTCATGCAATTCATTCATCATGCTAGATTTAGCCCTTTAATTACTAATTTACTTTGTTTCTCTCTTTCAGGCACGCTACAATAAGGCGGATAAGGTGCCAGAGGTGTACGACCTGTATGCCATGGCCCACACTGGCCCTTACAAGAAAGTCAAGGCATTCTCTGCGTCTGACCTCGATGATCCAAAGAAATTCACCAACATCTCCGCCCATGACAAGCTCGTGCAATATAGAGATCAGGGGAAGGCGAGGAAAGGGGAGGACTTTAACCCGAGCCAGGGTCCCATTGATACAGAGCTGCTGATGATATCTGGTGGCGGGAGGTCCCATGGCTCCATAGCCATGGGAGATGGACTTATCTGTTGTCCTAGCACTCTCCCGGAGATCAAGGCACGCCAGTCGAGCTCCGCTCCTGAGATAAGGCCTCGTGAACGGCCAGTCCAACTCGCCTTCAAGGTTAGTTATACGTACTCAGCTATCTTTCTCCATTACATTTTGTGCGCTTCCATCAATGATTACAAATGGTCATGTGAGTGGTGTTGCAGGCTGCTATACAGAGTGAGAGAGATAGAACGGAGAAACTTTTGGCGGAGGCAGCAGAGAGGCAGCGGGAGTTGGAGGAGAGGACGACAAAGATGTTGGAGGAGGAGAGGGCACGGAATGACATGCAGGCAAGGGCCTTGTACGAGCTCCTTGTGGTAAGTTTCTTCTGCAGATTACTTGCTAGTCTTAACATTTGAGTCTCATTACCAACTAGTATGACTCTGTTGTGAAAACCAAATGTGCAGTCTGTGTGCGAGAAGTCCGGTCAGACCGCTCCGCCGATGTAAGTGATTGCTCCTGGGAGCACGGTGAGTTTAATTTGAATGGACATTACTTGCTAGTCTTAACATTTGAGTGTCATAATGCTAACGAGACATTGGAAATGATCTTTGGTGCAGCTTAACTCCAGAAACGCATCACACGATCCTTCTCCAGCTACCGACGCGAGCCAGCCTGCTCCTTCTCCAGCTACCGGCGCGAGCCAGCCCGCTCCTACATCTCCGTGATCACGGCAAGTTTCTATAGTGTTTTGCTTAACAAATGCATAAAGACCTAGACTTAGCTTTATTTCCTCTAATATGCTTACCATAATGACCTAGAGTTAGCTTCTTTTCCTCCAAAATGACTTAATAAGCTTACTGACCTCATAAACCATCCATTCTACCTAAGTTAGCTCTAAAATGACTCATTTTACCTTAGTTATCTTACAAGTGATCCAATTTATCCAAGTTAGCTCTAAAATGACCCATTTTACGTAGATTAGCTCCTAAACCATCCATTTTACCTAAGTTAGCTCTAAAACGATATGTACTTAGCTTACTGATGTCAAAAATTGCATAATTAACTTAGTTAGCTCATAAACGATCCATTTTACCTAAGTTAGCTCTAAAATGACTCATTTTACCTTAGTTAGCTTATAAGTGATCCAATTTATCCAAGTTAGCTCTAAAATGACCCATTTTACG
Organism: Triticum urartu; assembly: GCF_003073215.2. Lineage (NCBI taxonomy): Eukaryota > Viridiplantae > Streptophyta > Magnoliopsida > Poales > Poaceae > Triticum > Triticum urartu. The sequence goes on along the minus strand of NC_053022.1, from coordinate 502,992,190 downwards.
GAGATTAGCTCCTAAATGATCCATTTTACCTACATTAGCTTTAAAATGACCCATTTCACCTAGGTTAGCTCCAAAATGACCCATTTCACCTAGGTTAGCTCCAAAATGACCCATTTCACCTAGGTTAGCTCCAAAATGACCCATCTTACCTAGGTTAGCTTATAAATGATCCAGTTTATCCAAGTTAGCTCTAAAATGACCCAATTTACCTAGAGTAGCTCCTAAACGATCCATTTCACCTAAGTTAGCTAAAAACGATCTATTTCACCTAAATTAGCTCTTAAATGATCCATTTCACCTAAGTTAGCTCAAAAAACGATCCATTTCACCTTAGTTAGCTCAAAACCGTGGCATTTCACCTTTGTTAGCTCATAAACGATCCATTTCAACTAAGTTAGCTCAAAAACGATCCATTTCACCTTAGTTAGCTCAAAAATGATCCATTTCACCTTAGTTAGCTCAAAAACGATCCATTTCACCTTAGTTAGCTCAAAAACGATGCCCTTCACCTTAGTTAGCTCATAAACGTCCCATTTCAACTAAGTTAGCTCATAAATGATCCATTTCAACTAAGTTAGCTCATAAACAACCCATTTCAACTTAGTTAGCTCATAAATGATCCATTCCACCTAAGTTAGCTCATAAATGATCCATTCCACCTAAGTTAGGTCATAAATGACATATACTTCTTGTTCTAGTCTTCTTCTTGTTCTATTCACCTATTTCTAACTTTCTTATTTACCATTTTGCAGATTTCACTCACTTCATGGAAGCTAGCTTGCTATGATGGAGTTCTTGCTTTTTCTTTGCTAAAACTTTGCATTGTATCTAGCTTGCTATGATAGAACTTGCTATGTTGATGAAACTTTGCTATGTAATATGTATATGGAACAATGTGTATGGATGGAACTTGATGGAACTTGCTATGATGATGAAACTTTGCTATGTCATATGTATATGGAATTATGTGCTGGATATGTGATATGTTTGCTGTTAAATATATCTATATATGTCATATATATTTGCTGTCAAAATTGTTGGATTAAGAAAAAACAAAAAAAAGAGACAATATGCAGGCTCTTTGCCGTCTGCCACTGACGGCAAAGGGCTCTTTGCCATCAGCAGCGGACGGCAAAGAGTCCACGTGGCAGGCAACTGTGCTTCCCTGGAGGCTGACCAATTTGGTCAGTTTGCCTACAGTGGCTGACGGCAAAGGTTTTGCCATCGGCGGCGGACGGCAAAGATTAAAAACTTTGCCTACAGTGGCGGACGACAAAGGTCTGCCGTGTAGTGACGTCGGCTGACATCACTCGGCAGACGGCAAAGGCCTTCCGAAGTTTGCCGTCAGCGGCGGACGGCAAAGGCCTGCCGTTAACCACCTAACGGAGTACCAGCGCATTTATTGTCGTCTGCACTCTTTGCCGTCAGCCGCCCGAAGCAGACGGCAAAATACCTCTTTGCCGAACCTTACTTTGCCGTCACCTTTTGCCGTCCGCGGCGGACGGCAAAGACCTTTGCCGTCATCCATCCATGCCTTTGCCGTCTGCCGTGGCAGATGGCAAAGTAGCTGATTCCTGTAGTGAACGCGAGGCAGTTTTTTGACACGTCTCGTCGAAGGAGAGATCGTGTCCCCTTATTACGGGATTCTCATCAATACGGGCGTGGATAACCCAACCGTGTCTAGGACTCCTAGATTATAGGCACGCCCCAAATGGCTACGGAGAGGATGCTTGAGATTCACCCTCTTTATAAAGGGACAAGGCTTTTACTTTTTTCCTTCCCGTGCTCAATCGAACCTTCCCCTGCCTCGAGTTCTAACACCCAAAGCCCAGGTCAGGTGCTCCGGACCTTCAATCATGTACGGATCTAGCCTTCAAGGCCGATGGATGCCCTCCTCCGTTACGGAAGGATACATCAAGAAGTTGAGGGAGGCCAGATACCTGACCGCCGAGGTTTCGCATCGGCTGCCTGCCCGAGGGCAGGTCATCCCTACTCCTGATCCCAACGAAGATATAGTGTTCATCTCCCACTTCCTTCGAGGACTAGGCCTCACTCTGGATCCCTTCGTTAGGGGGTTGATGTTTTATTACGGGCTAGATTTCCACGATCTAGCCCCGAACTCCTTTCTCCACATCTCGACATTCATTGTCGTGTGTGAGGCCTTCCTCTGCATTACCCCTCACTTCGCCTGTGGCTCAAGACCTTTGACGTGAAGCCGAAGATGGTCGAGGGGCAATATGCAGCGTGCGGAGGCGCATTAATAAGCAAGATAGCAGGAGCTCCATGGCCCAAAGGTTCCTTTCCAGAGGTGTCCGAATTATGGCAACAGGAGTGGTTTTACATCACAGCTCCCAGAAGTGCCAAGTGGGTGGCTGCCCCTGCTTTTCGCTCAGGCCCTCCACCACAACTGATGTCATGGATTAGCAGAGGGCTGAGCTGGGGTCCTGCCAAGGACGTGCCTATACTGCAAAGCCGCATCCAAAAACTCTTAGAAGAAGATTTCAGTTTGATTATGGTGGCGCAAGTCATGCTGGTTTGTCGAGTCCAGCCTTGCAAACGCCGGCCCCTCCACATGTGGGAGTTCAACCCAGAAGGGCCGCGTACTATTGAGACTTTCCTCGGCCTGACGCACGAGGAGATGTACAAATCATTCTTCGGATCCCAAATAGAGTGTCCGGATACTACCGAGGACGTGGGCCTGAGCAGCAACCGCACCGCCGACCAAGTAAGTTATCCTCTAGCCGAACACACCGTCTTTCATTTATCATGACGTTATTCTGAGAAATCGCTCTTTGACCAGGACTGGATAACAAAGACAAAGAAGATTCGGTGTTCGGCCCCCCTTCCTGAGGGTTTGGAAAATCCGGTACTGGAAAAGATGCTCGAGCTAGCACCTTGCCCGGAGCCCTCAAAGGAAGACAAAGGGGGGAATAATGGGGGCGAAAGCGGGCCTCCATCGCTACCTATTCCGACCGAGGGAACGAGCGCCTCCGTGAGGGAGGATAACCGAGGGGTGGAATCGGACATTCTCTCACCCCAGGGAAGGAAGAGGACTACCTCTGAAGATCCGGAAACCAAGGTTTCCAAGCGGGAGAAGAAATCTCCACCAGAGGGTCCTGCCTTAGAGGGTGCTCTTGCCGCACAAAGTCCGCACGGGGATCAGCCCTCCAACAAGCTGTAAGTAATCAGAAAGTACTTTAATAGTGGAGATATACTACCTTACCTCTGAGGAAAATAACCGAAGTATTTATTGCAGTTAGGATCTTAGCCCTTCTCAGCAGAGCTTGTCTTCGGGGGATCTTCTTCTGGAGATGCTGGAGAGCGAAACTCCTCCCCCGGACTCCTCCGCTCAAGAAGCGGGCGACCTTGAAGTGTCGTCACGGAGGGCCTCTCCAGATCCGGTGAGGCCAGAAGATAATCCTATAGTCACCCGAAGTCCCCAGCGCCCGGCTCTCGAAGAGAGCAAACAGAAGAGTCCGGCACCGTCTGGTATGCGATCGGACATACTGAGAGAGCTATTGGAGCGAGCGGCCATCTCAGAAGAACACCGTACATTAATGGGTAAGGTGATGAAAAGGATCTCATCCGCCGAAAGCGGGTTGCATTATGCCTTTATGAGTGTACTGACGGGCTTTGAGGTACGTAAAATTATGTACATTTGTGATGGTACCGCACATTTTTAGGTGTGCCCTGTGTAGATAGTAGCCCCTGAGACTCTAGTTGTCACCGAGAACGGCGGCAAATAGAGGATCGTAGTCCCAGGCGATAACCATACCGCTTTAATGTGCAGGTAGTGGGAGCTCTGGTGGCTAGCCGGACTCATGAATTTGCCGAACTAAAGCGGCAACTAGATGCGGCAGACGCCGACATCGAGCTTGTTAACAAGCGTCTTGACGAGTTACAGGGTAAGTAATGTTTTACTGGTGAATGTCACATAATAAGAGCAGCATGATGCCAGTATCTCTAATATATTGTGACTGCAGACGGAGCTGCCACCGTGGAGATCCTTCGGGCGGAACTTGCCCGAGCCAAGGAACAAGCAAGAGTTAGTAATGCGGCTGCTTTGTAGGCAGCCGAAGAGTTAAGAGTCGAGAAGGCCACGCATTGCGAAAGCAAAGGGAAGATGGCCAAGATGGCCATAGAATTAAAAGACACTGCCGACCGTTGCCAGTTCCTTGAAAAAGAGAACCGATTGAAGGCAGCGGACCTTGAAAAGGCCACGATGGTGACCAAAGACACTCGCTCTGCTATGAGGGCGAAGAAGGAGGAGCTGCGCGAAGCCGGGGATATTGCGGCTGGGAAGCCCTTTCTGCTGCAGAGGAAGTTCGGGGATCTGTGGTATGCCCCTCTGGATCGGCTGTGGAGTTCGGCAAACGCATATATGGACTTGGCAACAAGCGCTGTCGATGCGGTAGAATACTTCCGAGATTAGACAGATCGTGAGGTGGACAAGCTGTTCTGGTCGCAATTTAACGTTCCAGAGCGTCCGCTTCCCTTGACTGATCAGCTAGCCGAATGGGCCGAACTTAATAGGTTGTCCGGGCTTGCCATGAGGTCTATCGTAGATCACTTGTGGCCGGAGAACCCGAAGCCGAAAAGCTATTTCAGAGCTTAGTGCGGCAGTTCCTTGGTGCGGTGCCGCGCATCAATGCGATGAAGAGGTCGGCGTGCATAGAAGGCTCACGGATGGCCTTTGCCCATGTCAAGGCATACTGGGCGGAGATGGATGCTACCATTATTGCGGCACAAGGTTCGGCCATAGGCCGAGTAGCTGCCGAGCACTATTTTGAAGAGGTTCTTGAGGGCACTCGTTTCATAGAGGCCCAGTGCTCGAAGAATATTATGTTTGAGTGTCATGTATTCCCATTGTAAACACAATGTTTTTATGAAATGTAGTAAGGCTGTATTTATACTTTTGCCAAAAAGTAATATGGTGCCTCCTGTGCGGCCGTTTATGTATATATGTATATAACCTGAAAGATTGCAGTCGTCGGCTTCAGCCCCCACGCATATAATGCGGAGATGTTCGCAGAAGACGCGTATTCACAACGCGTGTTCACACTTAACCCAACGTCTTGGTCCTATTAAGGAGGTGATAGCGCAGCGAACGAGGCAACCGGACTAAATGCTTTAACACTTTCACTTAGCCATAGGAGTTTGACGGTGGGGCTACTATATAGCCCATGTTGGCTCCGCATTCTCCCGAATTGGGGTGCGTACGTGCCTGGCCGGGAAACGGCCCTTCGTGAAGGCGGAGGAATTCTAACATTCCGATAGGTCATCGAGTGGTTGACCAGTCTCACGCTATATCATGACAGTCAGTTTTCGGCTTTGTCTACTGAGGTGCTCGTCCGGATGACCCGTGGCACAATCGTAGTAGTTCTCCTAGTGCTAACTTAGCTGAAAGAGCGGAACGTAAGGTACCAAAACATAGGAGTCGGGCAAACCCAACATTTGACCAAAGACATGATTCAGAGCTGATGCATATAAGGCCAAACTCGCGACGCCGAACACTCCCTAAGGTATTCGGTCTTTATGGTATAAATCGGGCCTAAATAGTGCCCTTTGTAAGAAGCCCCTTGTGTCCAGGTACGGGCGTTTATTTTGACGTGTCCACATGCCAAGATGTCAGCATCCTTCTCAATTGTATTTGAGAATCTGAGGATGTGTATCAACAAAAGACAGTAAAAAAGGGTTTACGCACGGTCTTAATCTAAAAACAATCCTTGGAGCGGGTCCTTGCTGCACGTCTGCGCCTGTGTCTCCGTTGTGCCGTATCCTGGACGGGTGTAGCACGATGGTCATCTGTAAAAGAGAGAAACTTAGGTGAAAATTTGTCGTGCAAAAAGGTAGGTTTGAAGAAACCATGTATAATTCAAGATGAGTAAAAATTGCCACTTATCTGCGCGCGTTGAGCCCCTTGTATTTGTGATAGGGGTGTGGCTTATCGAACCTGTGTGAGTTACATATAACTGCGACGGACTCGTCTAACCGTGTCCGTGGTCTTGACGACCTATCAAATGCTTCAGCTGGTGAGGCCCTTTTTAGTGTGCGGCTGCCAAGGCAGTCGTACTCTCTTCGGCGCGCAGGGATCGCTTAATATTTCCATTCACTGTAATGATGCCACGTGGACCGGGCATCTTAAGCGTGAGGGAAGCGTAATGCGGTATTGCATTGAAGCGAGCGAAAGCTTCGCGTCCAAGTAGTGCTTGATAGCTACTTTGGAACGGAGCAATGTGGAAGGTTAAATTTTCACTACGGAAGTTATCAGGGAAGCCGAATATAACTTCTAGTAGCAGGGAGCCATGCAATGAGCCCCTGGGCCGGGCGTTACTCCTTTAACGGTAGTATTGCTGAGGCAAATTTTCGTTGGGTCTATCCTCATTTTGCGGATTGTAATATATCAGGTTTAAACTGCTGCCACCGTCCATCAGGACTCGTGTGAAGTGGTATCCGTCAATTATTGGGTCTAATACCAAAGCGGCCCATCCTGCACGCCGGATACTTGCTGAGTAATCCCGATGGTCAAAACTGATCGGTTGAAACGACCAGTGGCAGGACTCCGTGGTGATAGGCCCTTGGGCATATTTATCTGGGAGTGCCGCTTCATTTCTCCCCTTTATCACATGTAACACGTTTACTGTTTTGACTTCTGGTGGAAATTTCTTTTGTTCCCCAGTGTCTTGCTTGAGAGGCTCATCCTTGTCTTCGCTTGGTGTATCCTCCCCCTTGTGTACGGCGTTGAGCTTGCCAGACAGCTTGAACAACCAACATCCTCTGTGGGTATGATTAGCAGGTTTACCGGGGGTGCTATGGATCTGACATACTTGGTCCAGAATTTTGTTTAGGCTGGACAGTTCGTCTCTGGCGCCTTTAGAGGGCGGCTTTTGCTGACTTGGCCGAGAGCTTTTGAATCCGGCATTTACTGCCGTGCTCTTCGTGTTGTCTTCTTTATTCCGGCGTTTGTTATTGTTGTTGTGCCGTGATTTCCCGTTTCCATCTCTAACTTCGGATGTACTGGGGTCGCTGGTGCTGCCTCTGGCTAGCCAGCTATCCTCACCCACGCAAAATTGTGTCATGAGGCTTGTTAATGCTGCCATTGTTCTCAGCTTTTCTTGGCCTAGGTGTCTGGCAAGCCATTCGTCACGGACTCTATGCTTAAAAGCTGCCAAGGCTTCGGCGTCCGAATAGTCGACTATTTGGTTCTTTTTAGTAAGAAACCTGTTCCAAAGCTTTCGGGCTGACTCTCCGAGCTGTAGAGTTATATGACTCAAATCGTCCGTGTCCGGAGGTCGGACATAACTCCCTTGAAAATTTGCCCGAAAAGCGTCTTCGAGCTCTTCCCAGCTTCCAATGGAGCTTTCGGGGAGGCTTTTAAGCCAGTGCGGAGCTGGCCCTTTGAGCTTAAGGGGTAAGTACTTGATGGCGTGGAGATCATCTCCTCGAGCCATATGGATATGGAGGATATAGTCCTCGATCCAGACCCCAGGGTCTGTTGTTCCGTCGTATGCCTCTATGTTTAGGGGTTTGAATCCCTTTGGAAATTCATGGTCCAGCACCTCACCGGTGAAACATAGGGGGTGTGCGGCACCCCTGTATCTGGGTGTACCCCGTTGTTCGGATGTTTGTTGTGTTGCATCGTATGTTGGGGCGCGCCTGCGTGGTCCATAGATGGATCTGGTTGCGCTGTCCTTTTGATGCGAGCCCTCGCATGGATCGCGAATTGGCTTATGTGCGGCATTGCCTGCCGCTCTATGTTGGCCGTGAGGTCGTCTATCCGGCCAGGTGGCCATTTTAATTTTTGGTTGCGGGGGATCTAAGGCCTCCTCATCGAATTCAGGTAGCAACTTCCGCTTCGGGTAGCTCTTGGTGGGGTGATTACCGCCATACTTCGCTGCTGTGTTAAGTACTTTGCTCCATCTGATTTGGAGTGTGTCTTGCACAGCCTTGAGCCTTTGCTTCTGCTTTTTTAGACTCCTCGCGGTGGCAACAAGCCTTTGATGGGCATTCTGCTGCTCCGGGTGTCTGTCCGGTGTTATGTCATCCGGACTATTATCTTTGACAGAATCGGGTTGTTCGGTTTGATTCTCCGTGTTGCCGTGGTCCGGGAATGGTTCACCCGGCTATTATGCTGGGTCTGTATGATTGTTGTTTCTACCAAGGCGGGATTTGGGGCGGCGCTTACGCCACCGCTTTGACTGCTTCTCGAGGGGACAACCCTTTGTTGCATCCTTCCTTTCCTCGTTGTCGTTTCCTTTTGGTGTGTTCACCATGTATACGCCATGTGGTGAAGTGGGCGTCTAGTGCCCTGTGGGCAGTGGTTCCTCTTCATTTGCCGGATCGTCGTCCATATCGTCGATGTCTTTGGAGTCGAAGTCGAGCATGTCGGTTAAGTCATCGACAGTGGCTACTAAGTGGGTGGTGGGTGGGTCGCGAATTTCTTCATCGTCCGCATCCCAGTCCTGCCGGACATAGTTCGGCCAGGATCCTCCTAATAAGGAGAGAGACCTTAATGAGTTCAGTATGTCGCCAAAGGGCGAGTGCTGAAAAATATCCGCGGAGGTAAAATCCATGATCGGCGCCCAATCGGATTCGATAGGAACGGGCGCAGGCGGCTCGAAGTCCATGGCCGGAGAAGGATCCGGCAATTTAACAACACGGCTCTCGTGCAAGGTAAGGTCGATGTTTGGCTCGATCGCCGCTAAGGGTAAGGCTTCCGCGGCGGGGTCCATCCACCCGTCTGCGGAAGGCGCAACTGGCTCTGAATTGAGGGTCGGAGCGGCTGACGGTGCGATCTTAACACTGTCCGATGGTAGAGCTAAATCGTACTCATCGTGACCGCGTGACGCGAAAGGTAGAGGCTCGAGTCAGTCGAAGATCAAGTCTTCGCGGATATCGGCCGTGTAGTTTAAGCTTCCAAACCTAACCTGGTGCCCAGGGGCGTAACTTTCAATATGCTCCAGATGGCCAAGCGAATTGGCCCGCAGTGCAAAGCCGCCGAACACGAAGATCTGTCCGGGGAGAAAAGTCTCACCCTGGACTGCATCACTATCAATGATAGTAGGGGCCATCAAGCCTAACGGCGATGACACAGAGGAACTCTCAATGAATGCACCAATGTCGGTGTCAAAACCGGTGGATCTCAGGTAGGGGGTCCCGAACTATGCGTCTAAGGCGGATGGTAACAGGAGGTAGGGAACACAATGTTTTACCCAGGTTCGGGCCCTCTTGATGGAGGTAAAACCATACGTCATGCTTGATTAATATTGATGATATGGGTAGTACAAGAGTAGATCTACCACGAGATCGGAGAGGCTAAACCCTAGAAGCTAGCCTATAGTCTGATTGTATGTTGTAGTTGTTGTGTCCTACGGACTAAAACCCTCCGGTTTATATAGACACCGGAGAGGGTTAGGGTTACACAAGGTCGGTTACAAAGGAGGAGATATCCATATCCATATTGCCTAGCTTGCCTTCCACGCCAAGTAGAGTCCCATCTGGACACGAGACGAAGTCTTCAATATTGTATCTTCATAGTCCAACAGTCCGGCCAAAGGATATAATCTGGCTGTCCGGAGACCCCCTAATCCAGGACTCCCTCACACACCTTCTTCCCGAGAAGAATTGCACCTGTTTTGTTAGGGTAGCAACGACGCATCAGCTCTTTTTAATATTTCTGCTCTGTCTTCCCCCTCCCCCGCTCAACCCCTGTTGTAATGCTTTCGGCCTCAAAACAAGCATAGTGATGTGTTGTTTTGGGAGCTTGATGAAAAATCGAGTGCTGGTTTCTGTAGGTTGGCCCGCCCAGCAAATGGGCTGCTGGTCCACCACGGACTGGGAGGCTAAACATACAAGTTGTATGGTGCAGAGGCAAGTAAAAAACGCCATCGAGAGCCATCCACTGAAGAAGAAAAAAATAGCGTCTGATGTGCTTCTTTAGTCGCGTCGCTGGCCCCCTCTTTAATCCAGTTCGCTCGGGGATCTAGATGGTATCATTTTTTCCAGAGGACGAACAAGTATCAGCTAGGCCTAGGTATGCATCGCCTAGGACATACGGAGACAGTGGTTTCAACTTATTTTTTGAGGTCCATACTGGCCTATGAGCCTCCCAGCGTATGTTTTACTTTTTCTTAAAGATCGGCAGGCCAGTGTATTTTCTTAATAAAACGCAGATCTCTGTTCTATTTATCTATATATAAGAATACTAATGATGTGTCCAATTTATGTTTTCCCTTCTAACCACATTATATATATTTATATAATTACTATTATCATATATTCTATAGAGACTTATATATACATTATAAAAACATCCCATGTGTTATTAACTTATAAAAGTAAATGTTTAACAGAAGTTGGCAAGGAAAATCCTGGTTGTTTTTGACTCACAGGTAGGAAAATCCTAGTGATTGCGTACAAAAGCTTGTGAAGATTTTAAGGACTAATGTAATAATAACGCGCTCATTTTTATTTTGAGCAATAACTCGCTAATTTGTTAATTATATATATATATAAATGTGTCGCAATGCTTTATTTTTTGATATTAATTGCTCCTTCTAACCTAACATTATACTGTATATAGAACGAGCCAAGCTAATTCGTGTATTTTAAGAAAGTGCAAATGGGTTGGGATTTCTTAGAAAATATTAAATGGGTCGCATTGACGCGAAATTATTTGTTCACCCAGCCTGTATTCTTGAAAACATGGGTTAAATATATGCCACATTTTTGCAGGTTGACATGTGGGCTAATAGGTCGAAGCCTATGCAGGGCGTTGTCAACTTGGTCAACAAATGATTATAAAATCCACAACCATTGGATTTATATCCAACGGCCGGCATGCACCTTCAATCTCTCGTCTTCTTCCTCCAGCGTCACCGGGACCGCCTAGTCTGGCCTCCGGTGGCTAGCGGCTCTTCTTAGCACGCATCGCTGCGAAGCGCTACCCCATCGCCGGCCAGGCTATCCCTCCACACCTCCACATCTCATATTATTCTCCACTGACTGCAGCCCCACACCGCACCAGAACCACTTATAAGCCTTGTACTCCTCTCAATCTATGACTCCACTATCGTGTCTTCCCATCTCCGGGTCGTTCCCGTCCGGGGCCTCGCTGTCGTCCACCGCCTCGCCGCGCTCAGTGCGGCATGGTCAACAAACGGGAGTCATCGGAAGAGGACTGTACGTGGAGAGCCTGACAGCCACTAGTAGAAAACGGAGCTTTAAAACCGGTTCGTAAGGGCCTTTAGTGCCGGTTCCATAACCGGCACGAACCGGCGCTAAAGTGCCACCACGTGGCGTGACCTCGCGCCCTGGTATGGGGGACCTTTAGTACCGGTTGGTGTTACCAACCGGTACTAATGGTTTTTTTTTGAATTTTTTTTAAATTTTGGAATTTTTTTTATTTTTAATTTTTCTGAATTATTTGGTGATTTAGTCTCTAATCACCTCTCTTAACTGCTCAACTGTGGATCACTCATTCCAAATCATCTAACTTCCCGACTGGTCACCCATCCCTCTCACTACTCCAGCCCGAGCACGCTTAACTTTCGGGTTCTATTCTCCTTCGTTTCCAAGTCTGCACTTGTTGTTTTCCTGACAATAGTAAGATGTCAATCCTATTAACCCTCAGGAGTTTATCTTGAGAATGAAGTCACACATTTCACTGTTTGAGTTTGAAACTAGTATTCTAAAAAACAGTAATTATGTAGTAACATTAATACTTCTTGAATAAGTAGTTTGACCACAGTTTGACCATAGTTTGACCACTGTTTAACCATAGTTTGACCAGATTTGACCAAAATTCAAAAAATTGAAATAATTATTTACTAACACTAATATTCTTGAATAATTATGTAGTAACATTAATACTTCTTGAATAAGTAGTTTGACCAGATTTAACAATTTTTTTAAAAAAAACTGAAATTTGACCATATCTTTTTTCGTTTTGGAATTTGAGGATTCTAAAAAATTGCAAATGGATTTTCGTGCTGAATTTTTTGATATATTATACGTTTTTTTTCCGACATCGTATGCAAAAGTTATAGCCGTTTTACATTTTCCCTACACTTTTTGCAAAACATGTCCAAATTTAAGTTTTCAAATTTCCTAACTAGTAGATGTAGTAATATAACTACCTCTTGAAGGATTTTATTTTTTGAAGTTTTTATCATTTTCTTTTGACTTTTTCAGAACTGAAATGGCGACACACGGGGGGGTAGAGTTTGAAAATTACCCTATAGTGCCGGTTTGTGTCACAAACCGGTACTATAGGTCAGACCCCCCTTAGTACCGGTTCGTGGCACAAACCGGTACTATAGGTTAGCCCTTTAGTACCGGTTTGTGACACGAACCGGTACTAAAGGTGATCGTGGGGCCCCGGCCTGACGCCAGCCTGCCATCACCCCTATAGTACCGGTTCATGGCACGAACCGGTACTAAAGGTTCAACACGAACCGGCATTAATGCATAGCCGTTCGAACCGGCACTAATGGTACCATTAGTGCCGGCTCAAATTCAAACCGGCACTAATGTGCTTCACGTTTGACCCTTTTTCTACTAGTGAGCTGGAACCCACGAGGTCCATGGTTGCACGCAAGGAAATTTCCTCCTTATTAAGCTGAAAAAATTATTCCTCCCATTGACAGCTGGGACCCGTCAGATTTGGCGGCTGACTTGTGGGCCTACTAAGCGGACGTGTACGCAGGGCTTTCTCAACTTAATCAACAAATGATTCTAGCAGCTGGACTGGGATGTTAATCCAACAGTCGTGCTCCTTCTTCGACCTCTGTTCTTCAGCCTCCACTGGCTACTGTTCAACCAGCCCTCCACCGGCTATTGTTCAACCAGCCCTCCACTGGGTCATGTTCATCCATCCCTCCACGGGGTCCTGTTCATCCAGCCCTCCACGGGGTCTTGTTCATCCACCGGCTCGATCGGGGTCCTGTTCATCCAGCGGTAACGGCCTCTACTACCACGGGGTCCTGTTCATCCAACCCCCCACCAGGAACTGTTCATCCAAACCCCCCAACAACGCTCACTATTCATCCAGAGGCAGCATCGATCGGCTTCAGTTAGCAGCAGTTGTCGGTGTCAAAACCGGCGGATCTCGGGTAGGGGGTCCCGAACTGTGCGTCTAAGGTCAATGGTAACAGGAGAGAAGGGACACAATGTTTACCCAGGTTCGGGCCCTCTCTATGGAGGTAATACCCTACTTCCTGCTTGATTGATCTTTGATGAATATGAGTATTACAAGAGTTGATCTACCATGAGATCATAATGGCTAAACCCTAAAAGTCTAGCCTGTCTAACTATGATTATGAGGAGATATGTCTACGGACCAAGCCCTTCGATTTATATAGACACCGGAGGAATCTAGGGTTACATAAGGTCGGTTAAAGAGAAAGGAATCTTCATATTCGAACGCCAAGCTTCCCTTCCACATCAGGGAGAGTCCCATCCCGACATGGGTAGAGTCTTTGGTCTTTGTATCTTCACAACCCATTAGTCCGGCCCATGTCCAATAGGTCAGACGCCTGAGGACCCCTTAGTCCAGGACTCCCTGAGTAGCCCGTGAACCAGGCTTCAATGACGAGGTGTCTGGCGCGCAGATTGTCTTCGGCATTGCAAGGTGGGTTCCCCTTTACGAATACGCCAAGATAGTCTTCGGACGTGACGAACATGTCCGGATCTGCAACACAAGTACCACGCACAACCACGGAGAGTATAATATATCACAAATCCAATCCGCTGACATCTTTTTGTAATGTGACATCACGCTTGCCCGATCATTATTTCGAACCGTTTCTTGTCCTGCCGTTCCACATTTTGAGGCATGGTTTTTATTGGCATGTCTTGTCGAAATAGAGATCGTGTCCCCTTATTGCGGGATTCTCGTCAATACGAGCATGGGTAACCCAACCGTTTCATTGGAATGATCCCTTTGGAATAGGCAGGTTTTTAGGCTTAGGAGGAGGCGTTCGATATCCGTTGCCTTTATAAAGGGGCCAAGGGCCGTCTTATTTTGTGCCGACCCTTTCCTCAGCCCTTCCAACTTCGAGTTCTAGCACCCGAGGTTCGGCTTCATTGCTTCAAGCTTCCCAATCATGTTCGGACCCAGCCCACAGGGTCGATGGGTGGCTTCCTGTGTTACAGAGGAGGACATTGCGAAGTTTCATGCGGCTAGATACCTGACCGCGGAGATCCCCCATAGGCTTCCTGCTCGAGGATACGTTATTCCTACTCCCAGATCTGGCGAGAGGGTCATATTCATCTGCCACTTCCTGCGAGGGCTAGGATTCGCTCTTCATCCCTTCGTCCGGGGGCTCATGTTTTACTACGGACTAAATTTTCATGATCTATCCCCAGATTCTTTCCTTCAAATCTCGACGTTCATTATCACGTGCGAGGCCTTTCCCCGTATTCCCCCACACTTCGGCTTATGGCTCAAGACCTTTAGTGTGAAGCCGAAGGTAGTCGACGGGGAACACGCGGAGTGCGGAGGTGCTACAATGAGCAAGCTTACCAATGCTCCCTGGCCAAAAGGCTCTTTCACCGAAGCTCCCAACCTATGGCAGCGGCAGTGGTTTTACGTCACTGAACCCCGCGGTACCAAGTGGGCGGCTATACCTGTGTTTCGATCTGGTTCTCCGTTACATCTTGCATCATGGATTAATAAGGGGCTGGACTGGGGAAACATTGACGAATTGCAGACTCTAAAGAGCCACATCCGGAGCCTCCTTGAGAAGGACGTTGGTCTTATCAATGTGGTCCAACTAATGCTGGTCCACCGGGTTCTGCCGTGCCAGCGACGGCGTCTCTGTATGTGGCAGTTTAATCTGGAAGGACCACGGACCCTCCAAGACTTCTTCGGTACTACGCACAAAGGAATATGGAAGTTGTTTTTCGGGAAACGAAAAACAGTGGCCGGACAACACCGAGGACATCAGCCTCGACCGCAACCATCGAGACACCTCGGTAAGCGCTCGACTCCCGAACATATTCTAGCTATGCGTGCTGTAATGCGATATTGATCACACTATCTTCTTTCAGGGCTGGATAAAGAAAGCAGAGAGAATTAGGTGTTCGGCCCCCCTTCCCGAAGACTCAGCGGATCCCGTATTAACAAGGATGCTGGCCCCGGCACCGTACCAGATGCAGGTGAAGGAGGACAACACGGAGAGCGGGAGGACCGAAGGTTGCCTCCATCCCGAAGGTATATTAGACGCTGTGTCCGGGGAAATCAAAATCCCATCGCCTGGAGACAAAGGTAAAGGAGAAGCCAACATCCCTTCTCTTCATGGTAAGAAAAGGCCGCCTCCGAAGGTAGGGAGGAAAAGGCTCCTAAGCGAGGCAAAATGCCCCTTTCGGTCGGCTCGGGTTTGGAGGACGACGTCATCGTGCAGTTCCACGGCGAGGACAAGCCTTTAGCCAAATCATAAGTGAACAAGGGTGTTTTAAACATATCTCGTTCCTCTCCTATGACCAAGGTAACATCTAGAATATATGTTTTTGCAGCTCGGCACACCATTTTCTTCAACACTCTTCTTTCTCGGGGGATCTCCTCCTGGAGATGATGGAGAGAAATACGCCTCCACCGGTCTCCTCGCCCAATAGGGTGGACGACTTCGAGGTGTCGTCCCGGAGGGTGTCTCCTGATCAACAAGTGGTGCAGGGGATGATGAAGACACTACCCGAAGATGATACTTCAGTAGCCCAGGGCCCGGGGGGCAACAATAAAGGCCCCGGGCTGTCCAGCTTACAGCCGGAGACAACTCCAAGGACGGATAAACGGATCCCTTCGAAGGGAGGTCGTAATGCTACAGCAGCTTCCGTAGATCCAGAAGCGCCGGATGCATTGACGAACATGCTGCGGTAGGCGTCCGTCTCAGAGGACCATCGTACCCTTATGGGTATGGTGGTTGAAAAGGGTCTATCCATGAAAAGCTGATTGAATGAGGCCTTCACGAGCCTGCTAAGAGGCTTCGAGGTTTGTACTGTAATGTTTTCGGTTGTGTTTTATTCACAAAATGCTCCTGTGTATAGGTAGTATCCCCTGAGACTCTGATTGGCTTCCCAAGGGAGGCGATCGGAGGATCAAAAAGATATGCCCAGGAAATAATCTGACTAATTGGAACATAGGCTGTTACCTCCCTGGCTACTGCCCGAACCACAGAGGTTGCAGATCTGCAGCAGAAGATTGATGAGGCGAATGACGACATCACGCTTATCAACAGGCGGCTTGACGAGGCGTAAGGTATGTTTCTGGGGCAGTTAGTATATGTATGTATGATAACATAAGCACTAAGCTAGGATTTATACTGAGACACACATAACTGCAGATGGTGCTACCGCGGTGGAGGTCCTCGGGCTGAACTTGACCTTGCCAAGGAGCAAGCCCGGATCAGTAATTTGGTTGCCAATAAGGCAGCTGACGAGTTGAAAACCGAACAGTTTGCTCGGCGCCAGTGTGAGGAGAGAATTTCTATGTCGCACGAGCTAGAGAAAACCACTGTTTAGTGCGAATTCCTCGAGAGGGATAACAATTCCAAAGCGGCCGATCTCGACAAGGCCTTACAAGAGGCGAGAGAAGCACGGTCTGAGTCTAGAGTGGCTCAGGAAGTGATCCGGCAAGGTGGGGAGATAGTGGCTGGTAAGCCTTTCTTATTACAGACTAAATTCGGTGATCCGAAGTATTCCTCGCTTAATCAAATGTGGAGCTCTCCAGATGCATTCTTGGACCTACCGAAGAGCGCCTCCGATGCAGCGCAATTTTACCAAGAGCAGGAATGGTGTGCAACGGAGAAACTTTTTTGGTCACAATTCGGCGTGCCAAAGCGTCCCCTATCATTGAACGAACAAATGGCCCAGTGGGCCGAGCTCCACAGGATATCCGGTTCTGCCATGAAGGACGTCATAGTCCGGCTGTGGCCTACTGATCCAATTCCGAAAAGTTATTTCGGTTTGGCGCAGCGACTTGTTGATGCGGTGTTGCGTATCGACGCCATCAAGCGTTCAACGTGCATTGAAGGTGCATGGATGGCCTTTGCCCGCGTCAAGACATACAGGGCGAAGATGAAGGCCACCGACGTTGTGGCGAAGAGTCCACCCAAGGGCAAGGACCATCACGCACCAAAGCATTATTTCGAGGACGTCTTAGAGGGTGCCCGCTTGATAGAGGGTCAGTGCTCGAAATGCATGATATTTGAATGAAATGTGTTGAAATTGTAAAAGACAGTATTATGATAATATTATTAAATTCGCTTAAAAGCTTTGGTTCCTCCTGTGCGGCCGTTTTTGCATAATCTGGAAGTTTTCCAGTCGTTGGCTTTAGCCCCCTCGTAGAAAATATGGGGGTGTTCGGAAAAGCACTTGATCACTTTTAACCCAACATCTTGGTCCGTGAAGGAGGTGTCAATACGGCGAACTAGGCAATCGGACTATAGGGTGTTAACACTTTCACTTAGCCATAGGAGTTTCATGGTGGGTCTACGATATAGACCCTGGTATGTACGCGGTTACCCCAATATGGTGTGTTACATGTATGACCTGAAGAAAGGTCCTTCGTGTAATACGGAGGGAATTGCGAAAGATTCTGATAAGTCATCGAGTGGTTGACCAGCTCTCGCTTCATCATGACACTCAGTATTCAGCTTTCTCTATTGAGGTGTTTGACTGGATGAACCGGAAACACAATCGCAGTAGGTCTCCCTTTATTACTCTAGCCGATAGAGCGGAACGTAAGGTAGTAAGCACAGGAGCCAGGCAACCCAACTATTGACCCAAGACATGATTCGGAGCTAATGCATATAAGGCCAAACTCACGACGCCGAAGTATGCTATAAAGCTGTTTGGACTTGTTAGCAACTCTTTTTGTTCCCATCCCGAGCCCCTGGCAAGTTATGTCGGGGTGCGTCTGTGAAATAATCAGAGGAGCAAAATTCAGTTCTGTTGAGGAAAGTGGATACTGGATACGAATTATGTTCACTGGAACCTGAGTGATATGCCAATCATAGTTTTGTATATAATAATGCCACAACCCCGGCTATTTGACATGCCAGGGGTCGACGACTGAGGAAGAAGGCACTTTACAGGCTCGCAAAATAGAGAGAGTGTGGTCTGCCAAAAGTTTTTTTGGACCTCCTGTCGCATGTCTGCGCCGCCTTTCCTCGATGAAGAGGCTCCTCAAAAGGAGTAGCCTTTGGGTGAATGTGCAAACCTGAACTCCGATAGAGTCGGTGAGATGACCAGCCTGCGAGTCACCTGTGGTAAAGGATAATGAAAAAGAAAGAGTAGTTAGAAGAGAAAAAAGAAGGAGGTTCTGGGAGTACTTGTAAGCCCGTCTATATTGTGCTTCCACCGATGCCCATGGTATTTTAAGTGCATAGTTATGTATGTGCGATATAGATTTCGCAGGTATATGAGGCGGGTGGTGGAAGCCGAACTGCTAGTCCCGCTCCAAAATTGGTCGGTCCTGCTGAACGGAGACTGGCGGCTTAATGGCCGACAAGGCATGCAGTTTAATAAGACCGTTTTTTTACTTTGGCTAAAGTAACCATAGTATGATCCTCAGTCCGGAGGGAGCGCTTCTCATGCTCCCCTGTATAGGTGTGTGTCACGTATACCATGTTCACTATTTTTACCTCAGGGGGAAATTGCTTCTGACCCCCGGTATTTGGTTGGTGAGTCTCTTCGTCATCGCTATCACCGGGCAGCCTCTTCCCCTTGTGTTCGGCGTTGACCTTGCCGGCCTGCTTGAGGACCCAACAGCTTCTGTTGGTGTGATTAGCTGGTTTATCAGGGTTGCCATGAATCTGGCAGGGCCGATCCAATATCTAGTCTAAATTGGATGGTCTGTCTCTGTTTACCTTGAATGGCTTTTTCCATTGACCGGGTTTGGGGCCGCTAAATCCGGAATTGACTACTGGGTCGCGCATTCTCTCATTATCATTGCGACGTTTGTGTTTGCTGTGTCGTGGTATGCCATTGCCCTCTCGGACTTCGGAAGTGCCCGGATCGCTGGCGATATTACTTCTACGAGCGAGCCAGCTGTCTTCTACCGCACAGAAGCGGGTCATCAGAGCGGTAAGGGCTGACATGGATTTTGGTTTTTCTTGACCGATGTGGCGGGCGAGCCACTCGTCTCGGATGCAATGTTTGAAGGCCGCTAGGGCTTCCGCATCCGGACATTCGACGATTTGGTTCTTTTTAACTAAGAACCTAGTCCAGAGCTTCCTGGCTGACTCTCCGGGCTATTGAACTATATGGCTTAAGACATTGGCGTCTGGTGGCCGAACATATGTACCTTGGAAGTTGTCGCGGAAGGCGTCTTCCAAATCCTGCCAGCTGCCAATAGAGTTTTCGGGTGGACTATTTAACCAGTGCCGAGCTGGACCTTTGAGTTTTAGCGGGAGGTATTTGATGGCATGAAGGTCATCTCCGTGGGCCATGTGGATATGGAGAAGGAAATCCTCGATCCATACCACGGGATCAGTTGTTCCATCATATCATTCGATATTCACGGGTTTAAACCCTTCCGGGAATTCGTGCTCCATTACTTCGTCTGTGAAGCAAAGAGGGTGTGCGGCGCCTCTATGTTGGGCCACATTGCGACATAGGTCCGATCGAGTCCGTCTATGGTTTTCAGCATGGGTGTGACTAGGCTTGTCACGTCCGAATAGATAGCCGCCGTCACGTGTCGAGGCACGTCCTTGTGATCCGTAGATCGATCTGGTATGTCCTGCTCTATTGTCCAGCTCCTGCCGAAGGTCATATGTGTGACCACGAGTTGTGTTGTCTCTGCCTTTATGGTGAGATGGGTGGGCTGGTGTTCGGCTTGAGTTGCCGCTTTGTCCCGACCGCGTGGTGGTCTGTTAGCCGCATTGTGTGGTGATGGTATGGGCTCAGGCGCCTCGTCATCGAACTGAGTTAGCAATTTGCACTTCGGGTAAATTTTAGCTGGGCACTTGAGGCCGTATTCTTCGGCTGCTAGGACATCAGTCCATCTATCATTGAGCAGATCTTGGTCAGCTTAAATCTACTGCTGCTTCTTTTTCAGGTTCCGTGCATTGGCTATTAGCCGGCGCTTAAAGCGCTCCTGCTCCTGAGGTTCCTCAGGCATGATAAAATCCTCGCTGTCGAGGCTCACCTCATCCTGGAAGATAATTACTGTCCTCCGAGTCATCATTTATGGCCTGTTCGTTGGGATCTTTTCTGTCTTCGGCACTGTCCGGAGTGTTATCGTCTCCCATGTTGGTGTTGCTGTCTTTCCTGCAACGTGATTTAGAGCGGCGCCGCTGACGCCGGTGCTTTGCTTCTGTCTTAGGAGGTTCATCCTCAACTGGATTCTCTTTGTCATCACCGCTATTTTCTTTTGGTGCATCCACCATGTATACGTCATATGAGGAGGTGGCCGTCCATCCTCCGGTGAACGGCGGGTTTGGGCCTCCTCTTCTCCTACATCGTCGTTCATACTGTCGATGTCTTCGGAGCCATAATCGAGCATGTCGGTTAGGTCCTCGATAGTGGCTATGAAGTGGGCGGTGGGTGGGAAACGAAATTCTCCGTCATTAGCCTCTAGTTCAAACCGGATATAATTCGGCTGAGTGTCCCTTGCCAGGGATAGATTTTTTAGTGAGTTTAGCACGTCGCCCAAAGGCGAGTGTCGGAAGTTGTCCGCGGAGCTGAATTCGACGATCGATGACCGATCAAGCTCGACGTATGCGGGCGCACAAGGTTCGGAACCTGTAGCCGGAGAGGAGTCCATGGTTCTAGTGACACAGGTGTCACTTGAAGTTAGGTCTGTGTGCGGCTCCAACGCCGCTGAGTCTGCAGCTTCCGCGGCGGGATTGAGCTTCCTGTCTTCGGATGGTGCGATCTGCTCCGCATCTAGGGCCAGAGCAGCTACAGGTACTATCTCCTGGGTATGGTCTAATGACAGATTTACGTCATGTTCATCATGGTGGCAGGGAGCGGCTGCCGTGGTCTCGATTCCGTCGAAGATCAAGTTTCCGCGGATATCCGTGATGTAGTTCAAGCTTCCAAATCTGACCTGATGGCCAGGGGCGTAGCTTTCGATCAGCTCCAGATGGCCAAGCGAGTTGGCCCGCAGTGCGAAGCCGCCGAATACAAAGATCTGTTCGGGGAGGAAGGTTTCCCCTTGGGAAGCATTGTTGTAGATGATTGAAGGAGCCATCAAGACTTTTGACGACAACACAGTGGAACTCTCAATGAAATCACCAATGTCGGTGTCAAAACCGGCGGATCTCGGGTAGGGGGTCCCGAACTGTGCGTCTAAGGTCGATGGTAACAGGAGACAAGGGACACAATGTTTACCCAGGTTCGAGCCCTCTCTATGGAGGTAATACCCTACTTCCTGCTTGATTGATCTTTGATGAATATGAGTATTACAAGAGTTGATCTACCACGAGATCATAATGGCTAAACCCTGAAAGTCTAGCCTGTCTGACTATGATTATGAGGAGATTTGTCTACGGACCTAGCCCTCTGGTTTATATAGATACCGGAGGGATCTAGGGTTACATAAGGTCGGTTACAGAGAAATGAATCTTCATATTCGGACGCCAAGCTTGCCTTCCACGTCAGGGAGAGTCCCATCCGGGCACAGGTAGATTCTTCGGTCTTTGTATCTTCACAGCCCATCAGTCCGGCCCATGTCCAATAGGTCGGATGCCCGAGGACCCCTTAGTCCAGGACTCCCTCAGCAGTAGCAAAGGAATCACTCGGGTTCAGTTAACAGCAAGGGATCGATCGATCGCTCGGGTTCAGTAACGCATAGCCTGCAGTGCAATCGCTCGGGTTTAGTTAGAGCGCAACGCCTCACACACACGCGCGTACGTACGAGAGAAACACGCATCGCTCGGCCCTCGACCACCCACCATAACTGGGAACTCCCCCGATATTTTCCTCGCCCTTGCTTCTACCACGGTTTTCTCCGTCATGGACGGCACAAAGAATGTCACGCAGTTGCGTCTCCTGCCTGCCCAGGACGAAAAGCCCATTTTCTGTCATGATTTTTTGTCATAGAAATAGGAGCCCACCACATCTATGATGATACCGGGTTTTTTCACAATTATCGTCATCGAAGTGTTATAAGCATGACAGGAAAAAAATTTGTTAGGCCCAAAATGTCACGGATGTGTCTTTTTTGTAGTGTAGAATCTACGTTTCTACGATCCTAATAGTGAAGATTCTACGATTTGCGATCCTACCATCGGAGCTCTGATCCGATTCAAAATCACGATTCTGCCAACCTTGTTACGTCTATGAGCAGGATACCCGCTTGTTGGGGCCTTCGGGATTTTTGAGTTGGAGGCGGGTAAACAACCTTGGTTCGCACTCTTTGTTTCTTGGACTCAATTATCCGAGTAACCAGGAGATCACCGTTCGCAAGGACCTTGATGGCAAATAGGCTCTGTTTGCTAAGGAAAATTGTGTCTACACGGCGAGCCCTAGGACTTCAGGAGCAAACTCCCTCGACTGTCAACGATACAACCTGTAGCCAAAAGAAGGTGAGAATGACAAAGGCATCTGGATTAACTTTGATCCTTAGATGTCTCAAGTCCTTCAGGTTGATAGGTAATTGGGTTGTTGCGTCGAAAGTGTGGAGTACTGGTGTCTCTGGGTCACTGGTCGCTAAAGCGGGACTGCAAATTCTGATGGTGTTGGATCATCCTTCTTCGAATGACTTGTTATCTTTGCTGCTTGTTCTGGATGGGTAGCTCTCTCTTTTGTTATGCATATTCCTTGTCATTTGGTCATCCTCGTCTATGTCACTCTTACTATGTAATAGTTGCCTCTATTTAGAATGTCATTCTCGTCTGGATCACGAGAGTCTGAGCGCTGCAGATGGGTGCGTTTGGGTGGTGTAGCAAGAATTCTTATGAACTATCATGTCTTGCTGTTTATGTCAGTAGTAGTAACTAGTCAGTGTTTGAATGCTGTATATATCGTTGTTTCAAACTGTTTATTGCCTCGAACTGCTGGTGGGCTAAATGAGGGCATCACCATTTTCCGGTGTTCAGAGTATATCTCCTTTTTTCAAGTTATAATTTGAGGTCACTATCTTTTTGATGATGTACACTTGTTTGGGCCAGTGAAGTGTCACTGAATATGGGTCGAGTAGTAACGCAATGCCAAACAAGTCAATTATGACTCTCAGGCCGGGCTCTCAAAAGATCCTCAAAAAAGGCTGGGCTCTCAAAAAATAAAGAATAAGGACTCTTAGGCCGACATGTGGGTGCCACCCGTGTTTTCGTGCGCTTGCGCGCCGAGAGCATATTGGGGCATGTTTGAAATTCATGCTACCTTTTCATCCCCATTCTCCCGCCCCTCCCCCACCTCTAGAATCTCGATTCATACTCCAGTTCCCCCAAATCCCCCTCATGTACTCCATGTACTCAAGCGCACTATCATGTCACCGGTCAATGCGGATCTCCGGCTGGTCCGTCCTGCCTTCGGCTGCTGCGTGCTGTCGCTCAACACTGGCTTGGTGGCGCTTGACGACCAGTTTGCCGACAAAGTGCTGATGGTAACCATCAATGACGGCTGGCCTCTCGTCTCGCCAGACGACCTTGTCAAAGCTCTTGGCATTGCGCACGGCATCCAAATAAGTGACTTGCTCTTCGAAGTCTGTCCGTCACCGGATGATTTCTTCACGAGGTTCCGGACAACTTTCGACTGCATCCGTGTGTTTGAATCTTCACATTGTTTGTTATGTGATGGAGCGATGGTGAGCTTTCATCGGTGGCTCCCAGGATGGGGCTCGGTGCCCTCTGAGCTTGAGTTTTTAACAAATCTTACCTTCCACGGCATGCCTCGACATGCTTGGAATAGCGAGTCCATGAATAAGCTTATAAACGACATTGGAGGTGAGCCCGTAAGTTTGTTTATTCCTCCAGACAGCTGGGCTCTGACGGTTATGGCATGGATGAAGAAGCCGTCCACCATACCGCATGTCGTGGTTTTGTCACGGCAGATGTCCTTGTGAAAGGACTTAGTCGTGGAGCCATCGTTACTGGTTAGCTTAAAGGGGTTAAACCAGGCAAGGGACACGAGAGTTTTATACTAGTTCGGCCCCTTCGATGAAGGTAAAAGCCTACGTCTAGTTGTGATGGAATTGCAGGGGTTTCGATGACCAGGGAGCGAATCCGCTTTGCCTGGCTCTCGAGTTGTTGTGTGTTTTCTCGTCCCTAAACCGCCGCCGGGTCGTCCCTTTATATACATAGGTTGATGCCCGCTGGTTTACAGAGTCCCGAGGCCGGATCATAAACGTGTCCGGCTCGGTCTCTATTCCTTCTAACTTACAATACAAGTTACATATTCATGCCGGTTTATGTCTACAGACCTTAACCTGCTCTTGGGCCTTGGGCCTTCCTGAAGCGCCACCATCTTTGTCTCCATGGGCTTCTAATCTTCATAGAATTAACCCGACTACTCCTGGCCGGTTTATGTCCAGTAGTAATATCCCCAACATTAGGCCTCAGATTGATTTGAACTTGTTCATGTCAATCTTCAACACTTAGAAAAATTCTAGCCCTGGCACCTTCACATGGATCTTGTAAACCGCCATGATGCCATCCTTCAGATCTGCAGTAAACCGCCATGATGTCACTGATTCGTTGAAGCCAAAGATGCCCTTTATTAATGATCATCCAACCATCAAGGCGACAACTTTATTAAAGATCCATTTTTGAGCTCCTCAAATCTCGCGCCTGTCGCTTATCTCTTCGCCATATAAATAGGACTGAGACCCCTTTTTCTGTTTCCTCCACTACCTCTTCATCTCTTCTTCCTCCTCGCGACGTCCCTGCGCCCGAACGCCGCCGCCGTCGTCGAACTTCGCCCCTGCATCACTGTCGGACGATGCATTGACCCGGTCACATCAAAGAAACGTGGCGCACCTCCGCTACCTCAACAGCTGTTGTAAGTCCTTCCTTCTTTCTTCTGTAGATCCATTAGGGTTCATACGGGTTCATGCCTCTCTTCTCGTGTTCTTCGTCAGCCCATAGATAACAGAGCTCGATCTTGACGTGTTTCGCACAGTAGCTATGTTACTCCTTATGTCGGCCATTTAAACCAAACCTTAAATACCTAACAACTTGATTTGGACCTTTTGTGAACTGCTTCGGGACCAAAACTTTTTAAGTCTCAATATTTTTCCTTTTCTTGACTTACGGTCGATCCAAAATTTCAACGCAATCTTGTGAAACCTATTTCCCTCACTTAGGTATTTTTAGATATGTACCCTTCACACCAATATAGGCGGTTTAACTTCTTGAAGTATGATAATCCGGCAGGTACAATTAGTCCCCTTTTAAACCGCCGATTTATTTATACTCCAGTTTAACAATATGCATATACCTTTGCTTCTGTTCATTGACTTATCATGCATAAATACTCTGTCGTCGGTTTACCAATTTCACATACTTGGATTCCTTTTCCCTGTTGTACCTTATGCATCACCATTAATGAATCGTAAAACGACATTATTTTCTTCCTAGTTTTTCACTTGCAATGGCCAAAAAGTTTTATTCATACAACTGGGTCCCCTCCTGGGTTACAGAGCAACAACTGAATGGAATGGTCAAGATTGGTACCTTACTGAAGAAGAATGAAATCCGGTGGCGAGTTCCTGGGCCGGAAAATCCTCCTACCCCCAAGAAGGGTGAAGTAGTGGTGTTTGTTGATCACATAGGCCGTGGCTATGAACCACCTGGATCGAAGTTTTTTCGAGATATACTTGCCAGTTTTCAGCTCCACCCTCAAGATATTGGACCCAACTCGGTATCCAATATATGCAGCTTTCAAGTTTTTTGTGAAGTGTACCTACAAGAAGAACCAACTGTCGAGCTGTTCCGGGATTTCTTCGATTTAAACCGGCGCACTGAATTCATAGACGGACCCAATACTGAACTTGGCGGTGTCTCTATTCAGAAAAGGAAAGAAGTTGAGTTTCCTCATGCCAAACTTCACAATCATCCAAAAGAGTGGAACCAAACTTGGTTCTATTACAGAGACACCTCTCCCGAAGATGAGAACCCTCTGCCGGGTTATCGTGCACACCGGCTCGCTAATACTCACCCACATCCACAACGACTAAGTGCCCAGGAACAGGCCTCGTACGCACCTCAACTTGCCAAGCTTAGATCCTTCCTGGCCAATGATTTAACTGGCATAGACTTCGTCCATTGCTGGATATCCTGGAGCATTTTGCCGTTAAGTCGCCGCTCCAATTTAATATGTGAGTATATTGGTGAGGTACAAGACTCTCAACGTCATATCGATATTCAGCTAACAGATGAAGAAGTCACTGAGTCTGTGAAGAAAATGTTGAACGAACCGGAAGCTGTCTACAGCAAGACCGGGTTAAGTCCCTTTCACACGCAAAACAAACCGCCCGTTGTAAGTATTGTCGGTGCTTCCGCTTTACACCTGATATTTTTGTACTGTGCAATCTTTAAATACCCTCTGCCCATTCTTAAACAGGGTGATGATTCGTTCTGGAAAAAGAAACCTCAAGAGAAAACGGTGAAGCCTTCTCGTCCTAAAACAAAAGCCGTCGAGGAAACCACCAACAGGAAGGCACCTACACCCATCGGTTTAGAGCTTGATGACGACCCGGATGAACCGGAAGCAGAGGTAGAACTTGACTCACTTGGTTCACTTTTCATGCATCTCATTGACAATCATATTTATCAGGAGGACGTTGAAGGTAGCCAAGCTGACGATGCATAGCTAATTATCCTTTCCTCCGGTTCAGATCCTCTGCCAACACAAAAAATCCGTCAAGAAGTCCGGATAGTAAGCTTTTCTCACCCTCTTGCTCACTTGGATCCAAAATTTATTTTGAAGAAGCAGGGGCACGAGGCTCGCCGCACAACCCGGCATAGCGGCCAAAAGGTCACTTCGACCGGTTTACCGGACACCCCGGTTCGAAAACGCCAATCTAAGGTCTCACCCACTTCTGACACTTCTTATCCCAAGGCAGGCTATTTCTGACAACCTCTTAATCCGTCCGATAACAATTATCAGGTGACACATCCATCATCCTCTCGCGAGTCAATAGCGACACAACTCCCTCCACTTAAGACCGTAGCTGCGTAAGTATTTCAATTTAATCTTTTGATGGTTCACACTTTATATGCAATGCTAACCTCTGCATCTTGTTCTGTTTAGAGCCAAAGCCAGACCCAATAAGAAGGCTCGGGTGAATAACCCGCCCGAAGACCATGTGGTTATTGAACCGGAGCAAACTACAGAACCGGAGGGTCCAAATACTGAGGCCACATTTGATGAACCGCCCCCTCAAGATCATAATGTTGACGAACAAGCAGAAGTTGATACTGCTGTGCCAGATGATGAATCGGCAAGTCCAGTCCGGGCTGATGACAGATCTTCTAGTCAAGTGAGGACTATTGACATTGCATCAACTCCAGAAAAGGCTGCTGGAGACAAAGAAGGCGAGGTTATCATTACCGGTATTAGCCACACCTCTCCTGGTCATCCTGTTATATTGGCGAAACACAGTGCCAAGGAAGAGAGTGCTGCCATGGAGAAAGGCAAATGGAGCACCGATTTATCAAGCTATGCCCATCTTAGTGCTTAAGAACTCCACTCTGGTTTTTTAAACCGTCTGTACTCAAACCGTGACTATGAAGCCGGTTTGGTGAATCTGATGAAGGAGCGCTATGAGGTATTTTCATCACTTTTTATTTCTTAAATCCAATTTGTAAGTACCAACTCAAGTAGCCCTCAAGGACCAGTTTATGATGGTAATCATAAACCGGGATTTTGTAATATCTCAACCCTTGCATACTTATCCTCCATATGTCAGGTGATCCTTTGAAATAAAGGTACTTTATCGTTGTATTCCTGTAGTTTTCCTCTGTGTAGTCCCCAAGGGCCGGTTTATCTTTCCAAGGTGAACCAGGATTTTAACCAATGCTTTGATTTGAACAAATGTACATTAGCCCCCAAGTGTCAAGGATAATGCTTGCATTGTACTTGAGACTTGCAAAAAAATATGACAGAGCAAATAGGCATTAGCCCCAAGTACAAAGTGCATAACTTTTTATACGCTTGGTACTTCAAATATACATAGCCCATTGATGATATATCTTACCTTTGTAGGCCGAGCTGAGTAAGAAGGATGCTCAAACCGCTGACCTTCAGGAGAACATTAAATCTCAGCAAGCGGAGGCTTCCAAGGCCAAGGAAGAACCGACTAATGCCTTATCAGCCATGGAGAAGTTGAAAGAAACCTTTAATAAAGAGTGTGCAGACTGGGAGACAGAGAAGGCCAGTTTAACAAAGAAGGCCGAAGACGCAGAAGCAGCCCTAAAGCCGGTGGTTGAAGAACTAACCAGCTTAAAACGGCAGATTAATGCCATGACCTGTGCTGTATTCGGTCAGTATCCGCATATGAAGTTTTTTCAATCCATAATATCTTATCAAAGGCCGGTTTACTGATGCTTTACCATGACAAGGACCCGCATTACTCATCTGGGCTCCGACATGCGGATGAAGCTTAAAGCGGCCTATACTTTGATAGAACAGTTGTATTCTGGATCCCAGCGAGCCATTTGCACTGCACCTTATAACAAGCCTCCTCCAACGCTGATAAAAGAAAGGGCGATTTGATAATTTGCCACCCCTTACCTCCCCCTTTCACAATTTGCCACCCATTGTCTCAATGACGGGCGGGCCCGAGTCCCACCTGTCATTCTCAGGGGGGCAAATTATGAAAGGGGGAGGTAAGGGGTGGCAAATTATCAAATTTGCCTAAAAGAAACCATCGAAAAGCTGGCCATGCTGCCTACCTGGTTGGATGAACTGAAGAAATCAGCCGCAAGGTCAGGCGCACTGATGGCACTAATCCGGGCCAAGGCGTGGATTCCTGATCTTGATCCGTCCGACATTAGCAAAGGTTATTCTGTTGTGAAGGAAGACGGTTCAGATTTCAACAATGACGATCTCCGAAGGCTGACAAAGGAAATGCGGCCTATAGCAAGCAAATTGGCGGATGACACAGATCTATCTCATTATCAACCGGTTTACGATGTTGAGGGGAAAAGATAGCCCGCACCGATTCATGATGTAGAAGATCTTGTTCCGCCGATTCGTAAGCATACTTATGCCCGTCACATTGACCCTTCCAACCTTATTCATGAAGAAGCCGTTTTTCAAGCCTTAACTGGAATCGATTGGTCAACGATTGATTTCCAGCGACTGGGTAGGGATGAGGAGAATGCGACCGCTCAAGATAACCCTCAATCTTCAAGCCGTCCAGATGAAGAATCTTAATCCGAAAGCCGGTTTAATCATTTGCCAAACTTGTTGAAACAATTATCCTGTGTGGGCACTAAAGTGCCTTGTAATAGGCAAGTTTAAATACTTATCTGCTTATGCCATCGAGCATAATTGTTTTGCTTGACATTGATAACTCTCCAAGCTTTTGGGATCTATTATATGCATAATCCACAGTGGCTTTGTTTTGCTTATTCCTGCAAAAAAATTGAAAGGGTCCTAGCAGTTTACCGCTAGATGGGTCATCGTAACCAAGGTTGTAATATGTAGATATAAAATAGATGATACATGTGGCATATCTCGTTTGGTTTACCAACTGTTGTTATAACAAAAAGGTGATAACACCAATCTGGAGTGTTGATGACTCCTTGCATCCTTGTCGGTTCATACCGAAATCTTTCTAGGTGATGGTAAACACCGGTGTATGCATATAATTGTGGTGACCTGTAGTCAAACCGGAACGGAGCAATATTATTGCCAGATTAAAATTGACCATGTACTGACAACTTAGCGTTGAAAGCCATGCCGGGTTGTAATAGACACTGGATTATCAGAAAATATTCCTAAATCCCTTATCAAAAGATGTTTAAAACAGCAAATCCAAAAGAAATATACAAGGCTTTGCATGGGCTGCCAGGCCCTAAATCGAGGCTTTTCATGTGCTGTCGGGCCACTGAGTTAAACCATTTTTCAAAGCCTTTTAAGATGGACCTCAATCTTTAACCAATCATCGTTTTAACTTTGACAAGTTCAGGGTCTATGAGATTGACTTGTCAAACGTTCGATGGGTCATGACAGGTTTACCTGGACGGAGTGGCTTACTTAAAAAAGGCAGGATAACCCGGGGTTTTAGGTGAATACACCTGGCTTCCAAGCCTGGCTTGATAGCCTATTACAAGGGTGCAAGCTCGTTGTTCTTTGAGAAGCAAGGAGCCCCCGAGTAATATTTGAGCTATGCTCAGTGGTTACCTATGTTTGAGTTGTGCTTTATGCAACAGACTCTCTTTGGTTCCACATAATTTCCTTTTGGCTTTAAGCCTATCAAGAGGTGTAGCTATGGTGTAAATACAACCAAGCCCCCTAGTGATTTCCCTTTTTGGTCTTAAACCGATCAAGAGGTGTAGCTGTGGTTCGAATACGACCAAGCCCCCTAGTGATTTCCTTTATATCTGTGTGGCCTTATAGGCCAGGTTAATAGAACTCCGCTTTGTAAGTAGAAGCCCCCATGGAACCACACATGATGTAAAAAAGAACAGAGACCCCGCTTTAGCTGAGGCTCCAGTTTATTATATAATATATACATTGTCATAAGAGCTATATTCCATGGCCACTGGGTCTCCTCCTCCGATTTGCATGAGTCTTTATGCTCTCGAACATCGACAAGGTAGTATGACCCGTTATGCAGGTTTTTGCTGCCACGAAAGGTCCTTCCCAAGGTGGGGATAACTTGTGAATATCAGTCTGATCCTGGATGAGCCGGAGCACCAGATCGCCCTCTTGAAAAGTTCTGGTCTTAACCCGGCGGCTGTGATAACATCGGAGATCTTGTTGATAAATCGCCGAACACGCCGTTGCCAGATCACGCTCGTCATCTAACAGGTCCAGTGAGTCCTATCGTGCTTTCTCATTCTCAGCTTCAACGTAAACCGTCACTCGGGGCGAGTCATGACGGATGTCACTAGGGAGAACCGCCTCTGCTCCGTAAACCATGAAGAAAGGCGTGTAACCCGTCGATCTGTTTGGTGTGGTGTTGATGCTCCATAACACAGAAGGTAACTCCTCCACCCAACAACCCGGCGTCCGCTTTAAAGGAACCATAAGCCAGGGTTTGATTCCTCTCAAGATCTCTTGATTTTCCCTTTCCGCTTGACCATTAGATTGAGGGTGAGCCACTGATGACACATCAAGCCGGATGTGCTCTCGTTGACAAAATTCCTCCATAGCACCCTTGGATAGATTAGTACCATTATCAGTTATAATGTTGTGTGGAAAGCCAAACCGGAATATCACCTTTTTGATGAATTGAACCGTCGTGGCTGCATCACACTTACTGACTGGCTCTGCTTCTACCCACTTGGTAAACTTACCAACCGCCACCAACAGGTGGGTCTTTTTGTCCTTGGAACTCTTAAAGGGTCCAACCATATCCAGCCCCCACGTTGCAAACGGCCAAGTGATTGGAATCATTCTCAACTCCTGAGTTGGAACATGAGCGCGGCGGGCAAATTTCTGACAACTGTCACACCTTTTTACTAAATCCTCAGCATCAGCATGAGCCGTCAACCAATAGAAGCCATGACGAAGAGCCTTAGCCACCAAGGATTTAGAACCGGCATGGTGACCACAATCTTCTTCGTAGATTTCTCGCAAAATCTCACAACCCTCTTTCTGAGACACAGAATGTTGAATTGCTACTGTGACGCTGTAATGATAGAGCTCCCCGTTGAAAATGGTCATTGACTTGGATCGCCGGATTATCTGCCGGGCCAAGGTTTCATCGTCTGGTAACTCGCCCCGGTTCATGTAAGCCAGGTACGGGACTGTCCAATCCGGTATAACATGCAAAGCCGCCACCAACTGGGCCTCCGGGTCAGGAATAGCCAACTCCTCCTCTGTGGGTATCTTGACCGACAGATTATGAAGTACGTCGAGGAAGACATTAGGTGGCACCGGTTTACGTTGAGAGCCTAGACGACTCAAAGCGTCCGCCGCTTCATTCTTTCGCCGGTCTATATGGTCAACTTGATAACCCTTGAAATGACTAGCCACTATGTCCACCTCTTATCGATGTGTAGCCATGAGTGGATCCTTAGAATCCCAAGTGCCAGATACCTGCTGAGCCATCAGGTCCGAGTCACCGAAGCACTTAACCGGGCTTAAGTTCGTCTCCTTAGCCATCCGCAGACCATGGAGTAAGGCCTCATACTCAGCTGCATTGTTAGTGCAAGGGAACATTATGCGGAGAACATAACAAAACTTGTCACCTCGTGGAGAAGTTAATATGACTCCAGCCCCCAAGCCCTCCTACTGTCTAGACCCATCAAAGTGAACGGTCCAATATGTGTTATTTGGCTTTTCCTCCGGTGCCTGCAACTCTGGCCAATCATTGATGAAGTCCACCAGTGCTTGGAATTTTATTGTTGTGCGAGGCGAATATTTTATCCCGTGAGGTCCAAGTTCAATAGCCCACTTGGCAATCCGGTCAGTTGCTTCTCTGTTTTGAATGATATCTCCCAGAGGGGCTGAACTAACCACTGTGATGGGATGACCCTATAAATAATGCTTGAGCTTCCGGCTTGCCATAAAAACCCCATACACCAGCTTCTGCCAATGCGGATACCTCTACTTTGATTCGATAAGAACCTCACTGATATAATAAACCGGCTGATGAACCAGATACTCCTTTCCATCCTCCTTGCGCTCCACAACAATAGCGACACTAACAGCCCGGGCATTAGCAGCCACATATAGCAATAAAGGCTCTTTATCGACCGGAGCTGCAAGGACAGGCAACTCAGCTAACTGTCTCTTCAAATCCTCAAACGGTTTATCAGCCGTGTCGCTCCATACAAAGTCATCCGTTTTCTTTAGCATCTGATATAAAGGGATAGCCTTCTCCCCAAGACGACTGATAAACCAGCTCAAAGCCGCAATCCGGCCCGCCAGACGCTGAACGTCATTGATACATGCCGGTTTAGCCAGAGAGGTGATAGCTGTGATCTTCTCCGGATTAGCCTCAATGCCCCTATTAGACACCAGAAAAACCAAGAGCTTGCCTGCCGGAACACCAAAGACACATTTGTCCAGATTAAGCATCATCTTATAAACCCGGAGGTTACTAAAGGTTTCCTTCAGGTCCTCTATCAATGTTTCCTCCTTCCTAGATTTCACCACAATATCATCCACATAAGCATGAACATTACGCCCAATCTGTTTATGAAAACAATTCTGAACACAATGCTGATAAGTCGCCTGGGCACTCTTGAGCCCGAAAGGTATAGACACATAGCAGAAGGCTGCAAAGGGAGTTATGAAGGATGTCTTCTCCTGGTCCTTAACTGCCATTTTAATCTGGTGATTACCAGAATAAGCATCCAGAAAATACAAACGGTCACAACCTGTCGTAGCATCAATAATCTGATCAATACGCGGGAGAGCAAAGGGATAAGCTGGAAAGGCTTTGTTCAAATCTGTGTAATCCACACACATACGCTAAGTGTCATTTTTCTTAAGCACCAGCACCAGATTAGCTAACCACTCAGGGTGAAAGACCTCCACAATAAACCCCGCTGCCAAGAGCTGGGCTACCTCCTCACCAATAGCCTTACGCCTCTCTTCATTGAAGCAGCGAAGAAACTGCCTGACCGGTTTAAACTTGGGATCTATATTAAGGGTGTGCTCAGCGAGTTCCCTCGGTACACCTGGCATGTCAGAAGGCTTCCATGCAAAGATGTCCCGGTTCTCACGGATGAACTCGATGAGCGCGCCTTCCTATTTTGAATCCAAGTTAGCGCTGATGCTGAACTAGTTGGATGAATCACCAGGAACAAAATCAACCAATTTAGTCTCCTCTGTCGATTTAAACTTCAGTGCCGGATCATGCTCCGTAGTTGGTTTCTTCAAAGAAGTCATGTCTGCTGGATCAACATTGTCCTTATAAAACTTCAGCTCCTTTGTGGCCCAAACCGACTCAGCATAAGCCACACCACCCTCTTCACATTCCAAAGCTATCTTCCTGCTCCCATGTACCGTGATGGTCCCCTTATGACCCAGCATCTTAAGTTGTAGATAAACATAACACCGCCTCGCCATGCACTTGGCATAAGGCGGTCGTCCGAACAGGGCATGATACGGACTCTTGATTTTCACCACCTCAAAAGTCAACGTTTCTGACCTTGAATCATGATCATCTCCAAAAAACCACCTCTAGGGCTATCTTGCCCACTGGATACGGCAATTTACCAGGCACCACAACATGAAAGACAGTGTTCAATGGTTTAAGATTCTTATCTGTCAATCCCATACGGCGGAAGGTATCATAGTAAAGGATATTGATACTGCTTCCCCCATCCATAAGCACCTTGGTGAACTTATACCCCCAACTTGAGGTGCCACCACTAAGGCCAGCTGACCCGGATTATTAACCCGGGGTGGGTGATCCTCTCGAATCCATATAATGGGTTGCTCCGACCAGCGCAGATACTGAGGTACTGCCGGTTCAACAGAGTTCACTGCCCTCTTGTGAAGCTTCTGATTGTGCTTACACAAGCTAGTGGTAATATGATACTGCCCACTATTCAACTGCTTCGGATTGCTCTGATAACCCAACTGCTGCTGCTGTTGATTCCCCTGATGGTTATAACCTCCCTGATTACCCTGATTACCTTGATTGCCATGTCCGGTCTGATTGCCTTGGAATCCTGAACCGGAGCCGCTGCCTCCGTAACCCGGCCCATGAAAACCGCCTCCTGAACTGCCGGGCGGGCCATTGTCACATTGAAACCTATTGGAATTTTTGAACTCTCGCATGATGAAACAATCCTTCCAAAGATGCGACGCTGGCTTCTCCTTCGATCCGTGCTTTGGACACGGTTGATTTAGTAGGTGCTCCAAATTGGGGCCTGACCATCCACCCCTCTGAGGCAGTTTACCCTTGCGACGCTGACCGTTATCCTGGGCATTGGCGTTAGCCACAAAGCCAGGCTAGTATCTGCCTTGCGCTTACCATTGTTCCCATGACCTGCTGGATTATGTTGTTATCCTTGGCACTGCCATTCTTTTTCCCCTTCCCTGGTTTGTCATCCTCAGACTCAGGGTCTTTGGTACTATCTGAATCGGCATATTTCACCAAAGCAGCCATAAGGGTTGAAATGTCATTGCAGTGATGTTTGAGCCTTCCCAACTTCAATTTTAATGGCATAAACCGGCAATTGCCTTCCAACGTCAAAACTGTTGTATCCGCGTTGATGCGGTCTGAGGAATGCAGAATAGCTGAGACACGCTTCACCCAATGGGTTGTAGACTCCCCATCCTCTTGAACACAAGCGGCCAGGTCCACAATCGACATAGGTTGTTTACAAGTATCCTTAAAATTTTGGATAAACCGGTTTTTTAACTCGGCCCATGACCCGCGGAGTTAGCCGGTAAGCTCTTTAACCAAGTACGAGCTGTCCCCTCCAACATCATGGTGAAGTGCTTAGCACACACCGCTTCATCCACATCCAGCATCTCCATCACCATCTCATAACTCTCAACCCATGACTCAGGGGGTAAATCGGCAGTGTAATTGGGCACCTTACGAGGGCCTTTAAAATCCTTGGGTAGTCGCACTTTACACAAAGCTGGGGTGAGACACGGTACCCCTAAAGAACTGAAGACCACACCTGGCTCCACGAAAGTGGTAGGACGAACCGGAGTAAGATGACGAGCCGCATGATGTGCTGCTAACTCAGCTTCTCGACGTGCACGACCATGATCCATCACATCCTGCGCATTAGCACCATCACCTGCCGGGTTATGCCCTCGCGGCGAGTTACGGTGACGTGCACTGCTTGACACGGCCGGTTCATCGATCTGCCTGCTGTAGCTCCGACTCGGACGGGGGGTGGAATGAATCCTCTCGCGACTATGCGAATAGGCTTGCAGCTCGGTTAAAGTTGTTTGAAGGAGTTCTGTGGCCTGTCGTGTCTCAATCGCCACTGGTGACTCGCCGTCAACTGGGAGGGCTGCCAATCGTGAAGTGGCAGCCACAATATTATCCAACGGGTTGGAGTAATGCCCCGAGGGCGTCGGAACATACTGTGGCACAATGTTGTTCTGACGAGGCGGGTCCATCGTGCGCGGCTGAACCGGCGCTCCTGTTACCGGTGCCTCTGTCCGGTTTATCACTGGCTGGTTACTGGTTCCCGCTCCTAGCGTGTTGAAGAGGTTTCTTGGATCATAACCCGGTGGGAGGTGCGACCGATATCTCCTCCTCATGACATCATCTAAGGCACTCTGATCCAGCCTAAGCCGATAGGCCTGAGCTTCTAACTCGGCCCGTTCTGTAGCCATCCTGGCGTTCTCTGCTGCCAGGTCCGCTTTAGCCTGAGTTATCTGATCTTTCACCTTTGCAATCTCCGCGTTGTGCTGATCCCGGTTTGCTGCATCCACCTCTGCTGCCAGCAATGTTGCTAAAGCGTCAAACAAATCAGACAAAACCTGAGTAGGAGGCGGCATAGAGCCCCCCGCCCCTGCCGGCGTTGCTGTTGCTGAACCGGAGATCATTGCCGCAGCTCTAGAAGAGTGTTGTGCTGGCTGTGTACTGGCCATGAAGATCGCGACCCGGTTTGGCGGATCAAGGGGGTCCGGAATACTGTTGCCATCGGAACCTCCACTAATTCGGCCATCCTGTAACTGGTATAGCGACTCGGTCTCTCCGGTTGAAGACTCTCATCGGAGCAGACAACGGTTTCGCCACCAGATACCGATCCATCCGCACATTCCGCTCCGTGGATGACACCTACGAAGACATGCTTTATGGTGGGCTGAACCGGGGCAGAGCTTGCACGCTGAGCCGTCTCGATGGTGTTGGTGCAGATGTCCGGCTCAGGGTCCGGTTCGCCGATCTTGCTGATGAAGAGGAGAATTCCACCAAAGGGGACCTGGTACCCGTATTCAATTGAACCGGCCTCGGGACCCCATCTTGCATCGTCGATGTAGAGCTCGCCGCGATGACTCTTAGTCATCCGGCCCATAGCGTATCCCTTGAGTCCTTCGAAGCTGCCCTTCAAGAACTCAAAACCATCGTGCGATAGCCCCACGGTGGGCACCAACTGTCGTGGTTTTGTCACGGCAGATGTCCTCGTGAAAGTACTTAGTCGTGGAGCCATCGTTACGGGTTAGCTTAAAAGGGTTAAACCGGATAAGGGACACGAGAGTTTTATACTAGTTCGGCCCCTTCGATGAAGGTAAAAGCCTATGTCTAGTTGTGATGGAATTGCAGGGGTTTCGATGACCAGGGAGCGAATCCGCTTTGCCTGGGTCTCGAGTTGTTGTGTGTTGTCTCGTCCCTAAACCACCGCCGGGTCGTCCCTTTATATACATAGGTTGACGCCCACCGGTTTACAGAGTCCCGAGGCCGGATCATAAAAGTGTCCGGCTCGGTCTCCATTTCTTCTAACTTACAATACAACTTACATATTCATGTCAGTTTATGTCTACAGGCCTTAACCCGCCCTTGGGCCATGGGCCTTCCTGAAGCGCCACCATCTTTGTCTCCATGGGCTTCTAATCTTCATAGAATTAACTCGGGTACTCCTGGCCGGTTTACGTCCAGCAGTAATATCCCCAACACCGCAGGCCATTGGTGTTGAGATAACGGTGCAGGAACCGGGGTTGTACTATTCGTCGCCACCAAGGCCGTCGCGGACCACGTTAGGGATGTACCTGTATCGAGTGTTCGAGCATTTCAAAGAAGTGGTCAATCCATCAATCGAAGTCATGCCGACGCTGTTGGTGCTAGGGTCCATCAGACTTTCCCCATGTTGCTCGGAACGATGGATGGCACAGGGCCTACCCTATCGCGCGGCGGAGGCCACTGCTTCTTTGCGAGAAGAGGCAGGGCTGGCTGCCTGGATGTGCTCTAATTTGAGGTAACAACTAAATCTTGTCAGATACTAGTTAAAGCTGAGCTATCGGTGTGAAGCACTGATGTGGCAGTACATTTGATTGTGACATGTTCTATTTTTGTACCTGAACTTTTTTTACAAAGGGTTGTACGTCAACTTAATGTGCTAGCAGAACTTAGTGTTGTCTGTCTGTTTTCTTTGCACATCATTCAAGATATTTCCCCGTCATTGATAAAGACGATGAACCGTTATATACGAGTTCGTTGGTTTCAACGTAGCCCTACCCGTAGCAATCCACTGCTTCCACCCTTATTATGCGGACTGCGTGAAATTTTTGTATGCAAGTTCAGTTTGCTATGATGTTCTATATGATTGTGTCAACTATATAAGTTTTTACTGAGCATCGGCAATGCATATGGTTGAAAGATGTATTTACGAGCATCAACCGATGGGTCTCTCTCTCTCACGCACACAAACACAGACACACACAAGTGGGTCCCGTTGAATTATTTGTTCGCTCGTGGCAGCTTTTAATTAGGTTCCACTATACTCTAACTTTTTTCTAAAGTTATTAGTTGAGCTCAGTGACTTCAAAAAGTTGTACAGAAGCCTTATTTCGGACATTCCCGCGTTGTTGAATGTGGTCTGAGTAGCCATGTAAAGTGGTATTGTACTACGCAAGATTTTTTTTTGAACATCAGCAATGCAACTGGGCCGACAGTTGCACACAATATCCGAAAATAAGCGCAGCCTAGCCTATCTTTCTTTTAATAAAATAAAATGCACAACCCAGTTAATTTTTTATATAATAAGATTACCAAGCCCAACATAATTTTTTAATAATATTCGTATCTCAATATTATTTTTATACAAAATACTCAGTCCAGACCATCATTGTTTTTTCACCCATCCCAGAAAATGCGTCAATTTCTACTAAAATCAAATGGCTTGTAAATTATCAAAAATGATAAATGCGATGCATGTACACAATATTATTTTTGACCCAGCTCGGTAAAAAGGTGTATTCGAATAAATAATCAAATGCGCTATAAATTATCATAACTAGTTTTTTTGAGAAACAATTAGCATAAATAGTAAATCGGCTATTATTATTATTTTTAACCAGCCCAGGAAATAGATTATTTTTTGGGGACATTTACATCTATGCCCCTAATTTGCGCCCACTCTCAGATTTACCCCTAATTTCAAAGCCTGCTCAAATTTTCCCCTCCGCCGTTAGGTGCACTTACAGAAATACCCTTCTGTGCCGTTACCGTCCGCTCAAAGTAGGTCAAAGCCGGTAAAGGGATTTGACCATCTTGAAAAAAATAGCAAAAAAATTCTAAAAAATCTAAAAATTTGTGGGATCAAAGATACTCAGGTTCGCAAGGTGCGTGCAAAGTTTCGTGCTGTTCGTACATTCCAAGAGCTCGTGTCAGAGGAAAAACAATAAATATGTAAGCCTGTGAATAGTAAATTCAAAAAAAATAGTAAGAAAAATCAAAAAAAATATGAAATTTTTTGGCATCAAAGAGGCCCGGGTCTGCAAGCTGCGTGCAAATTTTTGTTGTGTTTGGACATTGGAGGGGCTTGTGGAGAAAAAAACAAAATTTGGCTCAGGAAAAAAACTTGGGAAAAATGACTATTTTGTTTTTTCTTGCTAGAGCTCCTCGCATGTCATTTGATCACAAAAACTTGCAAGCACCTTGTGCACCCAAGCCACTTTGATGCCAAAAAAATCATATTTTTTTAATTTTTTGCTATTTTATTTCAAATTTATTGTTCACAAGCGTGCAGATAAACTTTTTTTCCTCGCCACGAGCTCCTGGAATGTCCAAATAGCATGAAAATTTGCACACACCTTGGGCACATGAGTATCTTCGATCTCACAAAATTTTAGATTTTTTTAGATTTTTTTTGCTATTTTTTTCAGGGCGGTCAAAGCTGTTTGAATGGACGGTAACGGCGCAAAAGGGCATTTCTATAAGGGCACCTAACGGCGGAGGGGCAAATTTGAGTAGGCTTTCGAATTAGGGGTATATCTGATTAGGTGGTTCGAGTTAGGGACAGAAATGCAAATGGCCCTATTTTTTGAGTCAAAGCCCAGGAAACAGATGCATTGGCAAACAAAATGAAATGGGATGTAAAACCTAAATAAATGGGTTGCGTTCCGCCACAGCTTTCGAAACTTACTTTGTTGGCCCACTAGAGGAAGCATGCGCAAGGTGTTGTCGATTTAGTGAACAAAATGATTTGATGGTCTAAAACAAAGAGTCAACATATTATTCTGACATATGTAGTCGTTGGATTGACATCCAACGGCAATCCTGCTTCTCCAATCTCTCATCTAGTTGCTCCTGCCACACTCGCCAAACCATCACCGGCTGGAGCGCCTGCATCTGCCTCCCGTGGTCGGCTATGCTGCCGCACAGGCCTCGCCGGCCCACTCTACTCCCAACGGTGGCCAGGTCATACATGTACTCACCCACACCTTTTGTTATTCTCCGACGAAGGCCGCCTTACCCAGCAGCCGAACTAGTCCCTCGTACTCCCCTCTGCCATGGACTCCAGTGCCCCTTGTTCCATGACTCCAGATCGTTCCCATCTTAGGCCTCGCCGGCATCCATCGCCTTGGAGCTCTTGGTGCGGCGTGGTCAATGTGGTCAAGGAACGCCTTCCATCGGAAGAGAACTATACGTGGAGAGGCTGGTAGTTGGGTCCACGACCGCAGCAAGGAAGTGCCTCCTTATTACACGCAAAATAATGACTCCCCCACCTGACAGCAGGACCTACCAGAAGGGCCACGAAATTTTTTTCCCCTGGCAGATGGGACCCACCAGCTACATCTTCGTACACAAGGAAGTGCGTCCGTATTATAGGCAAAAAATGATTATTCCCCCTAAAAGTTGGAACATGTTGGTATAAAACCGGCAGATCTCGGGTAGGGGGGCCGAAGCTGTGAGTCTAAGGATCAATGGTAACCAGGGACGATGGGGACACGATGTTTTACCTAGGTTCAGGCCCTCTTTAAGGAGGTAAAACCCTACGTCCTGCTTGATTGTATTCGATGAGTATAGGGGTTACAAGAGTTGATCTACCTCGA
This sequence comes from Triticum urartu, assembly GCF_003073215.2. Taxonomy (NCBI): domain Eukaryota; kingdom Viridiplantae; phylum Streptophyta; class Magnoliopsida; order Poales; family Poaceae; genus Triticum; species Triticum urartu. The sequence goes on along the minus strand of NC_053022.1, from coordinate 502,951,153 downwards.
GATCGTAATGGATAAACCCTAGTTGTCTAGCCTATGATTGTTCTGATAGCCTCTACAGACTGACCCCTCCGTTTATATACACACCGGAGGGGCCTAGGATTGTACAGAGTCGGTTTGCAGAGGAAGGAAACAGTACATCCGGACATCAAACTTGCCATCCACACATATAGGAGTCCTACTCGGACACGGGGGGTAGTCTTCTGCTTTATCTTTTAGGCCCATCAGTCCGGCCCATATCAAACAGACCGAACACCCGAGGACCCCCTAATCCAGGACTCCCTCAGTAGCCCCCGAACTTGCCTTCAATGACGATGTAGTATCCGGTTGATGTCTTCGGATTTGCAAGGCAGGTTCTTCGACACACTTTGGATTGATGACAGTCTGGCTTTGACCTCCACGTTTGGCCTTTACGATTCCTTCCTATCGTCGCCTCGATTTCCACGCGTCGGGTGAATGTCAATGGTTAATAATAACTTTTGGACAAATAAGCCCCTTACCACACAGGGGCGGCATCTATATAAGGAGGTTAGATCCCCAAATGCCATGCACTTCGCACAATGATCATCAGAGCTAGCCACGGAAAACTTCAGAACATGGCTGATACGTCTCCAACGTATCTATAATTTATGATTGCTCCATGCTATATTATCTACTGTTTTGGACTATATTGGGCTTTATTTTCCACTTATATATTATTTTTGGGACTAACCTATTAACCAGAGGCCCAACCCAGAATTGCTGTTTTTTTTGCCTATTTCAGTGTTTCGAAGAAACGAAATATCAAACGGAGTCCAGACGGAATAAAACCTTCAGGAACGTGATTTTCTCACCGAACGTGATCCAGGAGACTTGGACCCTACTCAAAGGAGTCAAAGAGGTGGTCACGAGGGTGGGGAGTGCCCCCCCTAGGGCGCGCCACCCTGCCTCGTGGGCCCCTCGATGCTCCACCGACGTACTCCTTCCTCCTATATATACATACGTACCCCCAAACGGCCAGAACAGGATCCAAAAACCTAATTCCACCGCCGCAACTTTCTGTATCCATGAGATCCCATCTTGGGGCCTGTTCCGAAGCTCCGCCAGAGAGGGCCATCATCACGGAGGGCTTCTACATCACCATAGCCTCTCCGATGAAGTGTGAGTAGTTTACCTCAGACCTTCGGGTCCATAGTTAGTAGCTAGATGGCTTCTTCTCTCTCTTTGGATCTCAATAAAAGTTCTTCCCCTCTCTTGTGGAGATCTATTCGATGTAATCTTCTTTTTGCGGTGTGTTTGTTGAGAACGATGAATTGTGGGTTTATGATCACTTATATCTTTTGAGCTAAGTAGTTTTGCTCTATGTGCTTCACTTATATCTTTTGAGCGTTATAATTTTGCTCTATGTGCTTCACTTAGATCTTTTAGAGCACGGTGGTGGATTTGTTTTAAAGAAACTATTGATCTCTCATGCTTCACTTAAATTATTTTGAGAGTCTCTTAATAGCATGGTAATTTTATTAATAATAATATGCTTGGTATTCAAGATTTGTGAAACTTTCTTTTGAGTGTGTTGAATACTAAGAAAAGATTGAAGCATGATAATTGTTTTGAGATATGGAGGTGATAATATTAAAGTCATGCTAGTTGAGTAGTTGTGAATTTAAAGAATACTTTTGTTAAAGTTTGTGATTCCCGTAGCATGCACGTGTGGTGAACCGTTATGTGATGAAGTCGGAGCATGATTTATTTATTGATTGTCTTCCTTATGAGTGGCGGTCGGGGACGAGCGATGGTATTTTCCTACCAATCTATCCCCCTAGGAACATGCACGTAATACTTTGCTTTGGTAACTGCTAGATTTTTGCAATAAGTATATGAGTTCTTTATGACTAATGTTGAGTGCATGGATTATACGCACTCTGACCCTTCCACCTTTGCTAGCCTCTCTAATACCGTGCACTTTTCGCCGGTATCATACACCTACCATATACCTTCCTCAAAACAGCCACCATACCTACCTATTATGGCATTTCCATAGCCATTCCGAGATATATTGCCATGCAACTTTCCACCATCTAGTTCATCATGACACATTCATCATTGTCATATTGCATATCCCGGTACACCGCCAGAGGCATTCATATAGAGTCATATTTGTTCTAAGTATCAAGTTGTAATTGTTGAGTTGTAAGAAAAATAAAAGTGTGATGATCATCATTATTAGAGCATTGTCCCAGTGAGGAAAGGATGATGGAGACTATGATTCCCCCATAAGTCGGGATGAGACTCCGGACGAAAAATAAATAAAAAAAGAGGCCAAAGAAGCCCAAATAAAAAGAGGCCATAAAAAAGAGAAAAGGCCCAAATAAAAAATATATATATATAATGAGAGAAAAAGAGAGAAGGGACAATGTTACTATCCTTTTACCACACTTGTGCTTCAAAGTAGCACCATGATCTTCATAGTAGAGAGTCTCTCATGTTACACTTTCATATACTAGTGGGAATTTTAAATTATAGAACTTGGCTTGTATATTCCAATGTTGGGCTTCCTCAAATTGCCCTAGGTCTTCATGAGCAAGCAAGTTGGATGCACACCCACTTAGTTTCTTTTTGAGCTTTCATATACTTATAGCTCTAGTGCATCCGTTGCATGGCAATCCCTACTCACTCACATTAATATCTATTGATGGGCATCTTCATAGATCGTTCATACGCCTAGTTGATGTGAAACTATCTTCCCCTCCTTTTTGTCTTCTCCACAACCACCATTCTATTCCACCTATAGTGTTATATCCATGGCTCGCGCTCATGTATTGCGTGAAGATTGAAAAAGTTTTGAAAAAGTTAGAGTATGAAACAATTGCTTGGCTTGTCATCGGGGTTGTGCATGATTTAAATACTTTGTGTGGTGAAGATAGAGCATAGCCAGACTATATTATTTTGTAGGGATAACTTTCTTTGGCCATGTTATCTTGAGAAGACATAATTGCTTTGTTAGTATGCTTGAAGTATTATTATTTTTATGTCAATATAAACTTTTGTCTTGAATCTTATGAATCTAAATATTCATATCACAATTAAGAAGATTTGCATTGAAATTATGCCAAGTAGCACTCCGCATCAAAAATTCTCTTTTTATCATTTACCTACTCGAGGACGAGCAGGAATTAAGCTTGGGGATGTCTGATACGTCTCCAACGTATCTATAATTTTTGATTGCTCCATGCTATATTATGTACTATTTTGGACTATATTGGGCTTTATTTTCCACTTTTATATTATTTTTGGGACTAACCTATTAACCGGAGGCCCAGCCAGAATTGTTGTTTTTTCCCTATTTCGGTGTTTCGAAGAAACGGAATATCAAACGGAGTCCAAACGGAATAAAACCTTCGGGAACATGATTTTCTCACCGAACGTGATCTAGGAGACTTGGACCCTACTCCAAGAAGTCAAAGAGGTGGTCACGAGGATGGGGGCGCCCCCCACCTAGGGCGCGCCCCCTGCCTCGTGGGCCCCTCGATGCTCCACCGACATACTCCTTCCTCCTATATATACCTACGTACCCCCAAACGATCAGAACAGGAGCCAAAAACCTAATTCCACCGCCGCAACTTTCTGTATCGACGAGATCCCATCTTGGGGCCTGTTCCGGAGCTCCGCCGGAGAGGGCCGTCATCATGGAGGGCTTCTACATCATCATAGCCTCTCCGATGAAGTGTGAGTAGTTTACCTCAGACCTTCGGGTCCATAGTTAGTAGCTAGATGGCTTCTTCTCTCTTTTTGGATCTCAATACAAAGTTCTCCCCCTCTCTTGTGGAGATCTATTTGATGTAATCTTCTTTTTGCGGTGTGTTTGTTGAGACCGATGAATTGTGGGTTTATGATCAGGTCTATCTATGAATAATATTTGAATCTTCTCTGAATTCTTTTATGTATGATTGGTTATATTTGCAAGTCTCTTCGAATTATCCGTTTGGTTTGGCCAACTAGATTGGTATCTTGCCATGGGAGAAGTGCTTAGCTTTGGGTTCGATCTTGCGGTGTCCTTTCCCAGTGATAGAAGGGGCAGCAAGGCACGTATTGCATCGTTGCCATCGAGGATAACAAGATGGGGTTTATTTCATATTGCATGCATTTATCTCTCTACATCATGTCATCTTGCTTAAGGTGTTACTCTGTTTTTAACTTAATACTCTAGATGCATGCTGGATAGCGGTCGATGAGTGGAGTAATAGTAGTAGATGCAGAATCGTTACGGTCTTCTTGTCACGAACGTGATGCCTATATACATGATCATGCCTAGATATTCTCATAACTATGCTCAATTCTGTCAATTGCTCAATAGTAATTTGTTCACCCACCATAGAATACTTATGCTCTTGAGAGAAGCCACTAGTGAAACCTATGGCCCCGGGGTCTATTCTCATCATATCAATCTCCATCACTTTAATCTTGCTTTGCTTTTTTACTTTGCTTTTACTTCTTACTTTGCATCTCTATACCAAAAATATCAAAAATATTATATCTATCAGATCTCACTCTCGTAAGTGACCGTGAAGGGATTGACAACCCCTAATCGCGTTGGTTGCGAGTAGCGATCGCTTTGTGCAGGTACGAGGGACTTGAGCGTGGCCTACTACTGGATTGATACCTTGGTTCTCAAAAACTGAGGGAAATACTTACGCTACTCTGCTGCATCATCCCTTCCTCTTCGGGGAAAACCAACGCAGGCTCAAGATGTAGCAATGTCCAGCGCTCCTCGCTCTTCTCCGCGCCCCCACGGGCCTCAAGCGGGTGATTGGCGAAGCTGCTCCGTATCTCACCTCCGGCTGAAACGACTTCAGATGCAGGGATATATCCCCCCCCCCCCCCCGCGTATATCTAGTTTTCATGCGGGCGGGTTTGGCCTTGATTGGCAATGACATGCTAGCATAGAATTTCCCGAACCCCAACATGGAGGAAAGGTTGTGCTTTGTCTCATTTCTTCTGAGGGGATTAGGATTCCCGATCCACCCCTTCCTTAGGGGTCTATTGGAATTCTACGGGAACTAGTTGCACAACCTTACACCAGGTTCCATCCTGCACATATCAGGTTTTGTCACTCTCTGCAAACTACTTTTAGGCTGCGAGGCTCATTTTGAATTGTGGAGAGAGTTGTTTTGCCTCGTCCCTCGTCATCAAGGGGGTTCCATATTTGAAGTGGGTGGCGCCGAAGTATTTCGCATAGCCGGATCAGGTTACCTCATCGGAACTCCCAAAAAGTCAGCAAGGTCAGGTTACTTGCCCATTCCGAACTCTCGATAGTCAAAGTCATGGCCATCACGATAAAGAAATGCATTCAGCCCCTTTAGTCCAGAGTAACCCCTTGGTATTACAATGGAGAAGATGACGCATGTCGTTATAAACGCGAGAGTCCGGATACCCGGCCGCTCTGACCGCCATTCTGGCAGATCTTTATAAAGGGGAGAAAGAAGAATTTGTCCGTTTAAATTGTCGGGAAGGCTTTTCCATGTGCTCCCTTCGTCCGGGTTTATTAGGCCCAAAGACCACTTTGATAGGACCAAGGCAGTGCTAGAAAGCAAAAGCTTGAAAATTAGAGCTAAAATTGGCAAATTAGCAGGCTCTCCTCTAGCTTAAAGTAGATGCTAAATTAATAAGTCGTGGCAGCTTACATGCGCATGCAAACGTAATGAACAGCTGGCGCAAGAAACAACGCATTGCATGGGGCGGCTTGCAGGCAAACAATTGCATGCACTGGCTTGCATGCATGGCTCATAACTGCTCACTCGGTTAACAAGGCACCACATAGGAATACGGAATGATGTGATTGGAGCAGGTTTGGCTTGCACGACCTCACATTTTCGGATGGGGCTTCGTGGCCAAGAGGCCCTTTAAACCCGGACGAAGGGAGTATAACCCCATTGAATGGGTAAGTTAGAAGGAATAGAGACTGAGCCTCATTGAATGGGTAAGTTTTTGATTATCAGGATCGTATCGCCTCATTATCAAGGTATGCTAACCAAATCGTTCTGACCGTCTTAAAGCAGACATGGAGAAAGGTGGTAAAAAATATTCACTGCCCCTCCCCATAGCCAGATGACTATGCTCGCAATGAGGACACCGGCTCCCAAGAAGATCCGGATATATCTATAGAGTTTGATGATGGAGTCTTTTATCAAGCGAGCCTTCATGGCTCGGAAGTGGCTATTATGGCAGACTACCCCGACCTCCTCTCTTTTCCAATGTAAGTATTAGGAGATTATCCTAAAAATGAAACCCCCCCCACTTGTGTCTCACCCAGCACACTGAATCGTGCTTCATAGGATCGGCGCTCTGCGAGCCGCACCCCAAGGGCAGCCCCCCGGAAGGTAGCATCTATGCAGGGTGAGCCTTCAAAACGGAAGGAACCAGGAGTGCCGTCAAGCCCCCTCCTTCATAAAAGAGGTATATCCTTTAATATGTGCCTAGGCATAAGACCAGATTGTCATATGTCTCCTCCCGTTTTATTCTAGGAGGAGCACATGGCGAACCGTGTCCAAAATCCCAGTTAGCCAATTATCAGCTAATCCGACACTGGACTCATCAACTAGGACAAGAGACAATACGGATGGGGCCCCGGCTCATCCACCTCATGAGGATTCGAATGAAGTGTCCATCACAAATTCCGAAGTAGAGAGCATGCTGAATCACCGATGACTGAAAGAGACTATGCGAGCTCCAATTTTTGTTGAGCGGGAATTTACTGCCCTCAGCACCGTGGATGCCTATATCCGAGCCGCCTGGGACGGACTTGCTGGAGCTGCCCACCTGTTTTCAAAAGAAATACAGGTAATGGTTTGGGTAATTTTTAATAGATATATGCCAGTAGCCCCCGATACTTGAAGTGGTTCAGGCAAACGGATTTAAGGATCGTGATGACCGTAGGTTCTCAAAGAGAAGAACAACGCGTTGTCCCAGGAGCTTGAGACGAGCCGAACAAAGCTAAAGCCGCCACCACAGAGCTGGAGGAGATGAAGAAAGCCACGATGACCACTGGGCAAAAGAACAAACTGGAGGAGGAAAAGGATAAGCAAGACGAAGAGATAAAGAACTTAGAGGCTCAGTTATCGGATGCACATAAAGAGAATAAAAAGTTGAAAGGCGGCATATTTGGTATGACCTTTGAACCATCCAAGGGACTCGTATTATCCCGTAATTCAGAGTGCTATAATGCTTGTTCTTGCAGGTTTGTTAACCGGGCGCCCTGAAGAGGAGGTATCTGGGTTCCAAGGCGACGTGCTAAAAGAGCTGTCCGTAGTGCACGAGCGGCCCAGAAGGCCATGAAGGGTATGGTCAAAGCCCTACGGCCATTCGATGCCACTCCAAAAAGTATGGAGGGGTTGGCGACCTTTTGAAAGGGGCCCGGCACCGTTTTGAGCTACGGAAGACCCCGACATGCCAGGAAGGTGCACATGAGGCATGGGCGATGGTGAAAACACGCTGCACCGGGCTCGATCCGAATCATATGGTACGAGTTGGACCTCGGGGATGGGATGGGAAAGAGATTCCCGGGAACTTGGTATGCAATCAAGTGATGATAGCTGCGAAATATTCGCAAGACGGTTGTAACTTAGACAGTCCTATAGATGACATAGAGAAAGAGTAGGCGTTCGATTCCATGTATCAAATGTACTTTATCATCGAACTTATCTCCGACCGAACTTGTCAAAATTTGTCATCGCAGGCCTTCGGCTTCAACCTCCAAACCAAGAAGTTGGAGTGTTTCCGGATACCATGTTAGAATGTAATGAAAATTCATTATGTCTGGAAACCAGGCAATCAAGTCATATTGCTCAAACAGACAAAACTTGTTCGGGGAGTTGTGTTATATTACAATTTAACGTAAGAAACATCTTCCAGGGAAAATAGTTTCGTTAAGGATTCCTTTTGTTGGGTTGGCACGCTTAATTATGCATGCCTAGGCTTTGTTTTGAAGTATGGGCAGCCTATCCCGTATTTATTAGAAGAACTACATAAGTGTAGACTATCTGACGTTGCTTGTCGACCAATTATTCCCGTAATAACGCTAGCCTTTGGCTTCACCCGTTCGAGGTACAGATCTAGATTACCCAGTTGTAGCAATCGCAGAGGTACTCCCTTTACACCCTAGTTGAACAATCGGGAACGTAGGGTATAAGCACAGGAGCGAGGCAACCCGGCTTGGAAAAAAATGAAGTCATAGAGGTGCATATAATGTCAAAAGATGTATAGAACAAACGACGTAAGCAATGTATGCAACAAGCTTTTAGTAATAAGCTTCGTCAAAGAAGCCCCCAGTTATAGTGGGGTATACACATTTAAAGATGTGTACCCCTAACAGTTCGGTAGATCCGAACATACCCTAGGATATAAAAAGGAAAAATAAAAAGGAGAGAAGAAAAAAGAAACCTAGTCAAAAATAAAAAAGGATGCGACCGAACTATATGTAGAATCATCGGAGCCGAGCAGCTTCCATGGATTCGGCTCAAGGCGATTGTCCAATGTGTTTCGAAGGCGATAGGCTCCTCCTGTGAGAACTTCATCTATGATGAAGGGGCCCTCCCATCTTGGTTTGAGCTTATCCTTCTTCTTCTCCGGCAGACGTAAGACAAGTTCGCCAACGTTATAAGTCTTGGTCCGCACTTCTCTGCTTTGGTATCGCTTGGCATGTTGTTGACAAAATGAGGAACGGGCTCGTGCAATATCACGTTCATCTTCGAGGCCATCTAGGTCGTCCTGCCGATCAAGCTCGGCTTCTTGCTCTTCGTACATGTGCACTCGAGCTGAGTCATGAATGATGTCACAAGGCAGGACAGCTTCTGCACCGTACACCATGAAGAAAGGTGTGTATCCAGTTGTTCGGTTAGGTGTAGTACGCAGCCCCCAGAGTATGAAATCTAGTTCCTCAACCCAGTCTTATCCAACTCCCGTAGGGAGTGCACCAGTTGCGTTTTGATGCCGCTCATTATCATACCATTAGCCCATTCAACCTAACCTTTTGTTTGAGGGTGGTATACGGATGCATAGTCGAGTTTAATGCCCAATTTAGCACACCAGTTTTTCACCTCATCGGCTGCAAAATTAGAGCCATTATCAGTGATGATGCTATGGGGACACCATAGCGGTGTACCACGCCAGATATAAAGTCAATCACTGGCCCTGCATCGGCCGTTTTCACTGGTTTGGCCTCTATCCACTTAGTGAATTTATCCACCATAACAAGTAAATATTTCTTTTTGTGGCTTCCCCCTTTAAGGGGTCCGACCATATCAAGGCCCCAGACCACGAAGGGGCAAGTGATGGGGATTGTTCTTAAGGCAGTGGGAGGCATATGACTTTGATTGGCAAAAAGCTGACATCCCACATAGCGCTAGACAAGGGCTTGTGCATCTGCTCGGGTCATTGGGCAAAAAAAAACTATCCGGAAGGCTTTGCTTATGAGGACCCGAGCTGCGGTGTGATGGCCGCCCAGACCAGCATGTATTTCAGCTAAGAGTTGTTGTCCCTCCTCTTCGGAGATGCACCTTTGGAGAACTCAGGTAGTGCTTTTCTTGTATAGTTCGCCTTCGTGAACTTTGTAAGCTTTAGAACGCCGAACTATACGATGGCCCTTGTTTTGATCATCAGGAAGCTCCTACCTATTAAGGTAGGCTAGGAAGGGTTCGGTCCATGGAGCAATAACAACCACGATCTAATGAGCAGAGGGTATTATTTCGGTATCTGAACCCCCGATGATACCTGTATCGTATTCGGCTGCTGGGGGCGTGATCAGGTCCATACTTGGGTCTCCGCTCTCGTCCTGCCATACCATGGATGGCTTGAAGAGCCTTTCCACAAAGGTGTTGGGCGTGACGGGGTCACGCTTGGCGCCCATGCAAGCGAGTATATCTACTGCCTGGTTACTGACTCTAACGACGTCATGAAATTCGAGCCCCTCGAACAAAGCCAATATTTTTAATACGGCGTTTCAATATGCCACCATTTTTGGATCTTTTGCATCAAACTCTCCATTTACATGAGATATTGCGAGGTTTGAGTCGCTGCGCACCTCTAGGCGGTGTATGCCCATGGAGACAGCCATGCGGAGACCATGTAGAAGTGCCTCATATTCGGTTGCATTATTAGAGTCCGTATACATGATTTGTAACACGTAGCGGACTGTTTCCCCCATAGAGGATGTCAAGATGACACCAGCCCCCAGTCCGGCTAGCATTTTAGAGCCGTCGAAGTACATGATCTAGTTGGAGTAGGAACTGTACTCTTTGGGGAGCTCGGCTTCCGTCCACTCTATGACAAAGTCGGCCAACACCTGAGATTTAGTAGCTCGACGTGGCTTGTATGTTATTTCAAATGGTAAGAGCTCAATGGCCCATTTAGCTATGCGGTCGGTGGCATCCCTGTTGTCTATAATGTTGTTAAGTGGCACTTCGGATGCCACCGGGATCGAACACTCTTGAAAATAGTGTCAGAGCTTTCAGATGCCATAAAGACCACGTAAGCTATCTTTTGGTAGTTAGGGTATCGGGATTTTCATGGTGTAAGGACCTCCGATACGTAATACACTGGCTTTTGGATGGCGAATTTATGCCCCTCTTCGCCTCACTCGACGACGAGTACAGGCTTCACTACTTGGTGAGTTGCGGCGATATAAAGCAGCATAGCCTCGCCAACACTTGGGGCGGCTAGGATTGGATTGCTTGCTAGTAAGGTTTTTCTTTCTTCCAATATGGCTGGGGCCGCTTCCCTCCATTCGAAGTTGTCAGTGCATCTAAGCAGTCTGTAAAGTCGTAATGCTTTTTCTCCTATAATGGAGATAAAGCGGCTCAAGGCCACTACGCACCCTGCAAGCTTTTGGACCTGTTTTAGGTCTGTTGGCATAGCCAATTGCGACAAGGCTCGGATTTTAGCTGGGTTTGCTTCAATTCCTCTGTGGGAGACAATGAACTCTAATAGCTTTCCGGCTGGAACACCGAAGATGCATTTTTCCGGATTAAACCGTATGCCATATGTTCGAAGGTTGTCAAATGTGAGACGGAGATCATCCACCAAGGATTCGACGTGTTTAGTCTTGATGACCACGTCGTCCACATATGCTTCAACTATCTTGCCGATTTGTTTTTCCAAGCATGTTTGAATCATGCGTTGGTAAGTGGCACCAGCGTTTTTAAGCCCAAAAGGCATAGTGTTGAAAGAGAAAGGCCCATACGGGGTGATGGACATCGTTGCGGCCTGGTCGGACTCCTTCATTTTAATCTGGTGGTATCTGGAGTAAGTGTCGAGGAAACACAATGAGTCGTGTCCCGCGGTCGCATCAATAATCTGGTTAATGCGGGGCAACGGGAAAGGGTCTTTAGGGCCAGCCTTTTTGAGGTCTTTGAAATCGACACAAAGGCGCCAATATTTATCCTTCTCCGGCACCATGACCAAGTTGGCTAGCCAATTTGGGTGTTTGATTTCTCTGATGAACCCGGCCTCGAGTAATTTGGCTAGCTCCTCCCCCATAGCTTGTCGTTTGGGTTCGGAAAATCACCACAGCGTCTGCTTGACGGGTTTGAACCCTTTGATTATGTTGCGGCTGTGTTCGGCCAGTCTGCGTGGGATCCCGGGCATGTCTGAAGGGTGCCAGGCAAAGATATCCTAGTTTTCATGTAGGAACACGCGCAAGGCGGCGTCTACCATCGGATCCAGCTGTGCTTCGATGGACGTTGTTTTATTAGGATCCGTCGGATGCACTTGAAATTTAACTATTTTATCTGCTGGTTTGAAAGAGGTGGATTTAGGTCTCTTATCGAGAATCACATCATCCTTGTCCATCGTGGATCGTAGGGTGGTTAGTTCTTCGGCCGCAAGGGCTTCGGACTGTGCCTCAGGCGCCAAGGATGCGGTTTTTTTTTGACGCGGAGTGCTTTATCCGGATCACTTGTAACTATGATTATTCCATTGGGCCCTGGCATTTTGAGCTTCATGTACCCATAATGGGGTACGGCTTGGAAGCGTGAAAAAGTGCCCCGCCCTAGAAGGGCGTGATATCCGCTATTGAAGGGAGCAATGTGAAAGAGCAACTCTTTCGACCTGTAATTTTCACGCGTGCCGAATAGTACGTCAAGTTTAATTCTCCCCAAACATCGTGCTTCTCGACTGCGGATGATGCCTCGAAAGGTGGTGTTGCTTTGCTCAATGCATGTTCTATCAATCAACATTTTGTCGAGCATGTCCTCAAAGATGAGGTTAAGCCCACTTCCTCCGTCCATGAGCACTTTGGTAAGTCCGAAGCCGTCCACAATTGGGTTTAGAACTAGAGCGGCGGGTGCTCGAACTGATCAGGCCCTTGGTTCGTCGTCAGCGGTGAACGTTATTGCCGAGTCGTTCCATGGGCTCCCTACGGTTACTTGGTGGACTTCGGCGAGGTCGCGGAGCGCCCTCTTACGCCGATTATTGGAACAGAAAGTCTCGAAAACCGCCACGATGTTAAGATCGTTATCCTGCGGAGAATAATTATCTGGAGTAGTGGTGGTAAGGATGGCCTCCCCACTTTTAGCTACCTGCCGGAGTACCCAACATGCTCAAAGGCTATGAGTTGGGTCAGTACTCGGCGTCGCATGTATCGAACAGGGTATATCAAGGAGTTCATCAAAAACGGACCTGTACCCCGTAAAGGGTTTGTTTTTCTTGCCGACGGGCTTATGGCTGGATGCCTTGTAAGGGTGTATCCGTTTTGCCTGGGCAGTACATTGCTTGAAGGCAGCATGTTCCAACCGGATTCTCTAGGCCTTCCATGTGCTTTCCATCGCGCAGTACTTCCGTACGACATGCTATAGTTCCGTGAAACTTTGTATGCGACAACGGTCGAGGGCATTCTGAATTCCCTCGTCGTTACAATTATGATGAAAGACCGAGACTGCATCATCGTCGCAACAATCCTTAATCTTGTTTTTGACAAGTAGGAACCTGGCCCAAAAGTGATGGACCGTTTCCTGAGGTTGCTGCCGTACATAAACCATATCATATATGTCTGGAGGTCCTGGATTTCTTGGGAGTATTGATGGTGGTGGCCGGGTGGGCTAAAACTCAAATCCCGACCCATGATTGTATCCGGAGCTTGTAAAATCTCCGAGGTTCCCAGTACGGGTCCGGGAATATCCAAGTGCTCTCCGGACCCTATGTCCGGTCCTGAATTTGGGGGACAGGATGTCGCATCCAAGGGGAGAGTGTCTGACTCAAGGGATTCGGAGATCCGAACATAGCTGGTCTTTAACTTAGTGGAAGAAGCGTTTTCGGCTTGTTCCTCGACGACCGTTACCAGGTGGGTGACCGTCGGGAGATTATATTCCCTCTGGTCAGGTTTAAGCCCGATCCGATCATCGTCCATCGAAAGCCCCAGGGTGGCGATGTGATCTAGCAGTTCGTTTAAGGACAAATGTCCGCCAGATCCATCTTTTCGGAGTACTCGAGACCGATGCGGGGTGGTGTTTGGCGATCGCGGGGAACATTGTCGGCTTGATGGCCGTGCGGGCACCCACAATGAAACCGCCGAGCTGGAGGACATATCCTGAAGTTAGGCTCCATCCAGAAGTGATATTGTTGTTGATGACAAGGCGAGCCATTGATCTCTTTTGGTGACTACACAGCAGATCTCTCAATGAAAGCACCAATGTCGGTGTCAAAACCGGCAGATCTCGGGTAGGGGGGCCCAAGCTGTGAGTCTAAGGATCAATGTAACAAGGGACGATGGGGACACTATGTTTTACCCAGGTTCAGGCCCTCTTTAAGGAGGTAAAACACTATGTCCTGATTGATTGTATTCGATGAGTATAGGGGTTACAAGAGTTGATCTACCTCGAGATCGTAATGGCTAAACCCTAGTTGTCTAGCCTATGATTGTTCTGATAGCCTCTATGGGCTAACCCCTACGTTTTATATACACAATGCAGGGGCCTAGGATTGTACAGAGTAGGTTTGTAGAGGAAGGAAGCGGAACATCCGGACATCAAACTTGCCATCCACGCATATATGAGTCCTACCCGAACACGAGGGATAGTCTTCTGCTTTATCTTCACGACCCATCAGTCCAACACATATCGAACAGACCAGACACTCGAGGACCCCCTAATCCAGGACTCCCTCATGACCCACCAGCTTTATCTTCGCATAGAAGGAAGTGCCTAATTATCCTCCCTGGCAGCTGGGACCCACCGGGTCGAACCATAGGTCGGTTTGTCTGTCTGGTCGTGATCGTGTACGTAGATACTGGTCGATCGGTCTCTCTGCAGCGATGAATCGTGTCTGAGTAAGGAGATGCATGTGTCGTACTACAGGCGTGGACATAGCATGTCACGCAGTCTGGTCTATATATATCGTGTGCACGTTGGTACTACTACGCAGCAAGAAATTAAATACGGCTACGTACGTACATAAGGGCGGGGTCTCGAACGCATACTCGTGCATACGTATGGCCAGGGCTCATGTACATGGAGAGGCAACGAATGGCAGCGATGTCGTCCTGTTCACCGGTAGCTAACCGGCTAGGTCGGAATGGAGGAAACATCGTCGTCTTCACCGAGAGCCAAGTGACTTGGTTGGAATGCGTCTTGTCCATCGGGAGCGAAGCCACTAGATCGGAACGCGTCCTGTTCATCGGGAGCCAACCGGCTTGGAGGGAACACCCGAAACGAGGCCTGGGTACCGCACAATGGAGGAAATGGCCTTCTGTTCGACCGCCTATGGTCGAAACGGGATCCTATTCACTGGGAGGGGTCTTGCGTACTATAAAACGGAGGAAACGGACTTCTCTTCGACCTACTACGGTCGAAACGAGGTCCTGTTGATCGGGAGGGGTGTGGCATACCGCAAAATGAAGGAAACGGACTTCTCTTCGACCTCCTATGGTCGAAACGGGTGTCTTGTTCATCTGGAGGGGTGTGGCATACCGCAAAATGGGACTCCACGGGCTACTATTCATCCACCGTTGACTTCCTCGAGCCTCCACCTACTACTGTTCATCCACCGTCTCCAGCCTCCACCAGACACTATTCATCCAAGGGCTACTATGCATCCAGCCACCACCCGCTTTAGTTCAACCAGTCTCCACGGGGTCCTGTTCATCCACCCCCAACCGTCTAGGGTGTGTGGCGGCCTCCTTGGGCTCCTATTAATCCAGTGGCAACCGCGTATTATATACCACGGGCTCCTGTTCATCCACCCCCAACCGTCTAGGGTGTGTGGCGGCCTCCTTGGGCTCCTATTCAAACAGCGGCAACCGCGTATTATATACCACGGGGTCCTGTTCATCTAGCGGCAAATGCCTATACACACGGGCGGGGTCCTATTCATCCAACCCCCCACCAGGAACAGTTCATCCACATCCAACCCAACCGGCTCGACTCACACCACGTCTCGACTCGTTCTATGTATCGCGAATCATATTTACAAAACAAAACAGGTCGAGTTCGTACCAGCGTTTCCTCATCTCAACCATTTCATCATATATCTTCATTATTGCCTTTCACTTGCATGACCGAACGATGAGAAGAATAATAAGAGTGCACGTGCATTGGAAAAAGCTGGAATCTGAAAATATTTATTCAGAGGAGAAGACAAGGTAATACGGGCTCTTTGTTAGATCAACAATAATGCATATCAGCGCCACTCAACATTTTCATCGTGGTCTTCTCCTTACGACCGAAAGAAAAGGAAAAAGAATTTCAAAGAAACACAATGAAATGTTTGTCGGCGTTCTGAGAACGGGGTTTCCCAGACTTGCCTGCCTATGGCCCACGGCGTGGCTCCATCGACGGCTTGGTACGGCCCGGTCTCATCATCAGCAACTCAAGACCCTCACGAGGGGCCAAGCCTCGCGAGGCGGACAACACCAAGACCTCCACGAAGAGCGGCCTCCTCAGGCTGGCTCCCGAGGAGCGGAGATTTCTATGCAAGGATCATCTCGTGAGGCTCGGATGACATGAGCCATGACGACCAACGCCAGGCGGGCGCCAGCGGGCGCAGTGTACCAGTTTCCTCTTTGGTGCTAAGGAGGCAGGCGCAGACACGGAGTCCCAAGGAATCAGTCAAAGGTTTCCATTCCAGTGCAATAAGACCAAGACCGCCAGGACGATAGGACGGAGGTCATCGTCGAGCCCACCACAGCGTCACGACTAGAGGCTTTCACAGGATAAGACTACTTTTGTCACGATAGCATGTACGAGTTGTCTCCCTTCGAATTTGGCGATTGTGGGATCCCTTCCCGCCTTCATTTGGGACGAGGACCAAGGCCACTATAAATAGAACTTAGCCACCACCATAGAAGGAGAGATCACTCAGACCACCCTCACGCCCACCAGCTCATCGAGCACAAGAACACTCCTCCTCCTGAGGTTGTTCTTTGACTGTACTAGTTCATCCTCAGCCCCTCGAGGCCAATCCACCACAAAGCAGGAGTAAGGTTTTACACCGCAAGGGGGCCCGAACCTGGGTAAAACTGCTATGTCTCTTTTCAATTCTGTTCTTCGAGCTAGGCTATGAGATTAGCGAGTAGGCACACTGGGGAGGACGAGTTCTTCGCAAGCACCCCAGAATTCGAACCTCTCAAGGGTCTGAGGAACCCGAAATCCGACATTTGGCGCGCAAGTGTCGGTGTACAAGAGTAGGGGTACCCTAGTATCTCGAACTTGTGCACGGGCAGTCGCAGCATCCCACGGCAAGGCTTGCCGGGTGACCGCCAAGGTCCTCCGTGGTTCCTTTGGAGCCATTCGACAAAGTATCCAAGCCAAGGAGACAAGACCCCGGCAAGAGGAGCTTGCCGGGAAGGCCAACCAAGGCATCTCAAGGAACTTGCCGCGACGCGCCACGCGTCCCGGCAAGGCCCGGTGAGCGACAAGCTCCCGGACGCGACAAGACAACGACCGCGGCAAGGCGCTTGCCGCGGCAAGCCACCACTCTGTGCCCGCGCTCCAGCACATCCACCAACGTGTCGCTCTGGGACCCTTCCAGGTGTACGTGGCGGGAGGCTGTGCAGCCAGCGGTGCGCGGTGGCAAGCGGCGCTGACAAGATTGCCATCGTGGCGAGCGGTGGCGTCCCTGACGGTCCCTTTTGCACTATTTGAGCGACGCAGACAGGCATTTAATGCTTTTGTCCCCTGCCGTCAGGGTTAGGTATGATACACTGTTGCAGGTAGCTGTACCAACCGCAACACCTTTCCATTTTTACCCTTGTCTACGTTGCCACCTGTCGGTGACCCCTTGAGCATATAAAAGGAGGCCATGCACAACGTAGAGGGGGGAAAAGGTGGGAGGAGGAAGAGAACACTCATGCTCGGTCTCGTTAGCTGCTGGGGTGTACTGTAGCACTCCGCGCTCCTGAGCAGGAACTCAATACAAACCACAAAGCAGGAGTAGGGTTTTACGCATCCGTGCGGCCCGAACCTGGGTAAACTGCTCGTGTGCTTCGCCTCGATCCGCTCTTCGTGCGACCCTCGCCCCCGCCGAACCAAAAGGAACTCGGTCCGCCGGTCCCATAGGTGCTCGTGGATTAGCCCCCCGACATCTTTGGTGCTCCAGGTAGGGGGCTTGAGGTTGTGTGAACCAGATCCGGCGTTCACACGAGCAAGATCTTCATCATCTTCATCGACATGCCACCGAAGAAGAAGGCTTCGGAGGCGGCTGCTCCGTCCGCGCCGAACCCACCACCGCCGGAGCAAACGGCTGATGGGGCAGACGCCGGCGGAAGAACGGGCATCGACGAGGGAGCTCACGGTGCTGCCAGGTCCAAGGACAAGGCTGCGCTGCCCATCGGCGGCGTAGCCGGCTCCCACAATGACCGGGCGCACTCCAAGACCTCGGCGTCCGTACATGCACCGCGCCCATCTCAGGAGGCGCGGGACCGGCAGCGTCATGGTACTCACGGTACCATGCGTTTGCTGGACCAAGATCGAGCTGGTGGATCTCGGAGTGCTCAAGACCAGCATGCACGCCAACATGCTGGCACGAGCGAGGCACGGTCGCCTGGACGGGATACTGCTCCTTCTAACATAGTTAGAAGTCCGAGCATATCCCGCTCCTCGCACCGTTCGCCACCGCCACCCGCCACTACAGCAGAAGCTTTGGCGCGAGCTCAACTGCTCCTGGACTACCGTCCAACGGCAGACAAGATCGACGACTGGAGGGCCACCATTCAGAGTCTCATCGGCTTCGCCAACGGCGACACTCAACGGCAGCCGAGCACGTCGCAGCCGCGGCAAGTCAGCCAGGCACGAGCCGGTGGCGACAAGACCGGTGGGGGTGCAACCACTGTGCACTCTCCACCACGAAGGCCAAGATCGCCGACTCGCCGAATCCACCTCGACAGCAACTCCACCGCGTCATCAGATCCACGAGCTCGTCGCGATCAGCGCCAATTTCTTCACGAACGACAGCAAGAAGACGCTCGTACTCGCATCGAGCGCCGAAGAGAAGCGCGACGTCATTCGGACCAGCGCGCTGGGCCCTCTGTCGACATGCATGCGCCAGGGGAACCAGGAGACTTGCCGTACGCGGTAGGTTGCGCTGCGTTTACTCGTGAGCTACGGCAAGTCCAGTGGCCCAGCATGAAGAATTTCAAGACAGACGTACCAGAGAAGTACGACGGCAAGTCGCATCCGTCGGAGTTCCTCAGCATCTACACCATCGCGGTGCAGGCTGCCGGGGGGCGGGACGACAAGATCCTTGCCAACTACTTCCCGCTGGTGTCCGGCAAGAGTTCTGATGCCCACTCCGGCAAGCGCACCTCTTCGGAGTGCTGCGCTGCCGTCAGGGACGATCAACGCCAAGAGCGCTGAGGAGCAGTCTGCTCCGGCAAGCCTTAGGGTTTGTTCCGTTGAAGCACAAACTCCCGACAAGTTTTGCTCCGGCAAGCTTGCCGGGGAACGTCAAGCTCCGGCAGAGCCGCAGGTTCTCGCCATAGAAGTGGATGTTCCTGCAGCAGCAGATTTGCCTTTAGTCCTTGTTGTCGAGCCACAAGCTCCAGCATGGACACAGCAGATTGTCCGTTTCCTTCAGACAGGAGAACTTCCCGAAGAGCAAGAAGAAGCGGAAAGAGTAGCCCGGCAGTCAAGTATGTACCAGTTTGTCGACAACCCACTGTACAGAAGAAGACTCAACGGTGTGAAATTGAAGTGTATTCACCGGGAAGACGGACAAAAGCTGTTGGCAGAGATACATGGAGGCATATGGGGTCACCACATTGGCGCAAGAGCACTTGCCGGCAAGGCATTCCGGCAAGGTTTCTTTTGGCCGACAGCCCTCCAGGATGCAACTGCACAAGTAACCAAGTGTGAAGCGTGCCAGTTCCATTCCAAGCAGATACACCAACCAGCTCAAGCTCTCCAGACGATCCCTTTATCCTGGCCATTTTCGGTCTGGGGGCTCGACATCCTCGGCCCCTTTCCCCGAGCAGTCGGGGGCTTTGAGTACTTGTATGTTGCAATCGACAAGTTCACAAAGTGGCCGGAAGTGGAAGCAGTGAGGAAGGTGACAGCACAGTCAGCAGTCAAGTTCTTCAGGTCGATTGTTTGCCGCTTCGGGATCCCTAACAGGATAATCACCGACAACGGTACAGAATTCACGAGCCGCACCTTCATGCAGTACGTCCAAGATCTTGGCGCCAAGGTCTGCTTCGCTTCTATTGCTCACCCGAGAAGCAATGGTCAAGCGGAGAGGGCAAATGCTGAAGTGTTGCGTGGGCTCAAGACCAGGACTTTCGACAGGCTGCACAAGTGCGGAAGAAACTGGATCGAGGAGCTGCCGGTGGTTCTTTGGTCGATCAGGACGACGCCAAATCGAGCCACTGGCCAGACACCTTTCGCTCTAGTCTATGGAGCAGAGGCAGTTCTCCCCATGGAACTCGTATACGGGTCACCTCGAGTGCTCGCTTATGATGAGCTTGAGCAAGAGCAGCTGCGACAAGGTGACGCGCTACTCCTTGAGGAAGACCGTCTTCAGGCTGCTGTACGAGTTGCTCGCTACCAGCAATCTTTGCGCCGCTACCATAGCCGCAAAGTTAACGCCAGAAGTCTCGAGGAAGGCGACCTTGTTCTTCGGTGTGTTCAGTCCGCCAAGAATTCCAACAAGTTGACGCCGAAGTGGGAAGGCCCTTACCGGGTGAAATGAGTCACTAGGCCTGGCGCTGTCCGCCTTGGGACCGAAGATGCCATTACGGTGAGAAACTCCTGGAACATTGGGCATCTTCGTAAGTTTTACCCGTAAGGCGCGGTTGCCGGAAGCCGTTCCGGCAACCACCTTTTGTACAAGTCTTGCCGCTGTTGCATGTAATCATTTGTACAAAGCCGGGCGCAGACCCCGTGCATAAAGCTCATATGCTCCGCACATCTTGTCAATTTCATGCTTTCTATTTTTTGAATATGTGATCTGACACTTTGTGCAGCACCTACTCCCCGGTAAGCAATAACAAGCCGTAAGGCTCCATATCTTTATTTTCTCCTCTTTCTTTTTTCTCAAGGAAAGGAAGGTTCCCTCGCCCACAAGTTTGCCGGGGGAAAGGAGAAGATAATGGTATGGACCAGGCGTCGTTCAAGAAAGTTTCGCCTTACCGGGAAGCAAACAACAGAAAAGCTAAGTTGCCAAAGTTTGAGCAATCAGATTTTTTAAATTTTTAAGTTATCTCCCTTGAACGACCGCACTTTGTATGGAAAACCTGTGCGCGGAGGAACCAACTCGTAGCTAGTTGCGCCCTTACTTTGTTTCGAGTCCGCTCAACAACTTAAGTGAGCTGCGACTAGTTGCGACAAGGTTTCTTGTCGGTAGCGGCACTGCCGGCAAGCTGCTGACGTCCCACACTCAGCGCTCGCGGCTAAGGTGCCTGCACCGGCAAGTTCCCTAAAAGCGTAGGGCAAAAACATACAAAGGGAGGAATCAAGTAAAGGGAATAACATTGCAATCATTACCCGAAATAGAGTTATATTACAAGGTAGCTTGTCGCGGCTCTAACAGATTGTTCTCATAACATGACCAGCAGCGACAAGAAAAGAAGAAAACGGGCGGCCTAGTCTACGCGATCGCCCTCAATCCTCTTGATCCCGCTCACCTTATCCACAATGGGTGCGACAAGGGTCTTCAGCGCCTCCAGATCAGCATCCGGCGGTAGGGTCTTGAGGACGTTGGTGAGGTTGAGGCCCGGGTTGCGGAAGGCCACCTTCACCAACACCTTTTGAAGAGCTCCCGCGCAGATCTTGCGCGACTCGTCGGCCAGCTGCTTTGGGATCTTCTCCTGGAGCCGCTGGAGGGCCGTCGCCACGCCTTTGAAGAACAAGGTGAGCTTGGCGCTGGGTTGGAGGTTCTCATCAGAGGGATACCTGAGATCCTCCACCCCCAGCTGCGCCAGCTCCCTGTCGATATCTGCGGCAACATTCACGAGACCCTCCGTCCAGTGCTCCACTTTCTCCCAAAAAGCATTCTGGGCGGCAGCAGCACTCGCCAGCAGTGCCTTCTCGCCCTTGATCTCCTCCTTCAAGGCCACCTCCTGCTCCCTGGCGTCGTCCAGCGTCTTGGTCAAAGTGGTCAGCTTCAACTCAAGATCTGCGTTGGAGTCTTTGGCGGCGCTAAGCTCTTTGCCCTTCTCGGCGAGACGAACCTGCAGCTCTGAGTTGCTGTGGGCGTCCTTCTCTCGCTCACGCTTGAGCGCGGCAAGCTCTTCACCACTCGCCTTGAGATCGGCCTCCAGCTGCGCCACCTTCGTCTCCAGCTCCTTCTTGGCGGCCTCGGCAACTGCGGCAGCATCCTCTGCTTGCTTAAGGGCTCCGCCGAATTTTTTCTCACGCACGGCAAGCTCCTCCTCGTGGCTGTCGAGGTTAACTTTCCGCTGCACCATCTCGCCCTCCTGCGCAGACAGCTTCTCAGCGGCAAGCCGCTGTTGCTCTTCAACTTCGGCCTTCTCGAGGAAGAAGGCCTTCTGCTCTTCGGCGAGTTGCTCCCGCTCCTCTGCCAGGGACCGGAGAGCTTCCTGGTTGAGACCCCGGAGCTCCTCCGCGCGCTTCTCGATGTCCGCTCCCGCCTTCGCGACAAGCGCCTCGCGGGATTCCAGCTTGGCTTGTCGCGCGCGGTAGAGCGACAACAGCTTCCGCAGCAGCCGCTCCTCCTCAAGCTCGCCGCTGCTGCTGCTCGGTGCATCAACTAGCGTCAGCCCAGCGGAGGCGAGCACCTCTCCATCAAAGCTCTCTCCCTCGACCGGCACCCTGGAGCTTGACGCCCAGGGGAGGTTGATGAAGACGCCATCGCCGGCCTTCAAGTAGACGCCCGGCAGCGGCGGACGGGTCGGTGGTCGACGTAGCGCCTGGCGCTCCTGCGGCCTCAGGGCCGTCGGTGCGATCGCCAGACCCCTCGCCAGCTGCTGCAGCGGCAGCTTTGGCGGCCTCGTCGCCTGCGGGATCATCAGCGCCGGCTGCTTCTTCAGTGGCAGCGACGTCGTCGGCAGCAACCTCGGTCTTCATCGGCTCCGCAGCAGATGGGTCTGATGGCCGGAAAAGTGAGAAAAGTCAAGCAAATACCCAAAAAGAAGAAGAACCCAAGGGAAGTTTTGAAGCAAGAGGATTACCTGTACCGGGTTCTGCAGTCGTTGTCTCTGCCGCCGGGGGGCCGCTAGTGCTGTCCCTTGCCGGAGAACTCTCCCTTGCCGGAGACTTCTCCCTTGCCGGAGAACTCTCCCTTGCCGGAGACCTCTCCCTTGCCGGAGGACTCTCCCTTGGCATTTCGGGGGCGGCCTCCGAGCGCTCCTGGTGGGGCTGCTCTGCTCCTACACAAACCAACAGTCAGATGTCAGCAAAGAAAGAGTATCCATGCGCGCCTAACAGCGGAAAGCGAACCATATACTTACGCTGGGGGCTGCTCTGGAGAACAGTTGCCGGGTCCGGCAAGGTTGTCTCGGACGCACCCCCCGCTATCGCGGTGGGTTCGTCCTTGATGACAATCACCGGGACCTTGGCTCTCTTCGCTGCTCTCTGGGCCAGAGTCCTAAAAAGGAATAAGTTCAGAGTAAAGCAAATGAGATACAAGACAAAACAACAAGAATTGAAGAACTACAAGTACAACAAGAGAATCTTACTCTTCTTCTTCCTCGTCGGAGCTTAACGCGGAGAAGTCGTAGTCCGGCTCACGTCCGGCGCGAGGAGGCGGAGGAGTAGTTTCCCTTGGCCGCTTGGCGGGAACAGTGGCGGTGGTCTGAGACGACCCCGCTCTGGCTGCCGCCGCGGCGTGAGAAGCGGCAGGAGCAGAAGCGGTGGTCCGGGTGGACCCCGCTCCAGTTGCCGCAGCAGCGTGAGGTGCTCCCGCAGCAACAGTGCTTGCCGCGGTGGAGCGCGTCGCGCGGCGCGGCGACTGTTCACTCGCCTGCCGCCCCGCTACGTCCCCGGCCTTGCGGAGACGCCTTCTTGGTGGGGATGGAGGCTCTGCTTGCGGCGAGCTGCCTGAAGATGAGGAGGAAGAGGAGTCGATCTCCAGCAAGCCGCTCGTATCCTCGGCGGGCTCGCTCGACTCGACGTCATGCCCAGCAAGCTCTTTCTCGCCGATGAGCTCCCCTCGCTCGGCACGGCTTGCCGCCTCTGCAGCCTCTGCCTCCTCCACGGTGAATCCAAATTCGCCCGCGGCTGCGGCTGCCGCCGCCTCTTCCAGCCTAGTGGCGATGCATGTCATCTCCGCATCGGTGGTGTCGTGGGTGAGGCTATCCTTTTCGTCGGAGCGGATCGCACTTCTACCAAGCCGTCAAAGAACTCCTGCATGACGTCGTCTGCAGGCTCTTGCCAAGTTGGGACAATTCCATGCGAATCACACAGCGGCATCATTGCACGGATGCGGTCGAGCGCGGAGTTGTTGCACAGCGGAACGACACCCTTCGGCAACCTGAACACTTCGGGATGTTGAGGGTCGTACTTGAACAGCTCCTGGAGCATCGCGTTAAGCTCCAGAACAGTGAAGTTGAAGTTGAGGCCCGGCCGCAGCCTCATGACATCTGCCGCATTCTTGAATTCCCAGGCGGGTCTCCTCCGTTCCTGCAGGGGGGCGATGCGGCGGCGAAGAAAATCTGTGCCAACAGCGCCTACAGTGAGCCCGGCAAGCCTGAGGCGTTGGATCCGGGTAACGGCAATCTTAAGCCTATCGTCTTCCGGGGCCACGTCACTCCAATCGCCGCCACGTGCTACTGGGGCTTGGCGCCGGGCGGTAAACGGCTGCGGGTTCTCCTCGACAATCCAGCACCAGTCTGCTCTCCATTCCTCCCACTTGCCGCGGAACTCTCCCTCCAGATAAGTGTCCTTCTTGCCGGCCCTCGAGATCCAGGCGATTCCGCCGGATAAAGGCTCTCCTATCTCTACTCGGGGCATAAAGAAGTGGCGAAAAAGGGCTACATTGGGATAGACTCCGACAAAGTTTTCGCAGAGATGTGCGAAAACTGCCATGGTCAGAACAGCATTGGGGGTGAAGTCAAGGAGGCGGAATCCGTAGGTGTTCATAATATCGCAGAAAAACTCAGAGAAGGGCGGGCAGAGCCCGCAGTAGAAGAACAAGGCGAAGAAAGGATATCCGTTTGGAGCCATTTTCCAAGCGGCGGCTGGAAGTACCTTCGTGCGCGGATGCGCTCGTGTCTCCGTCGACCAAAAGAGGTAGTAATCCTCCCTCAGCTCCCTCGCGGCGAGCTTGGGGGGGGGGGAAGATTACCCGCTCCTTTCGTAGCGCCGCAAGCCGCTGCGCCTCGGTCGACTTCACAACCTTCCCTTTGTCGGCTCTCGGAGCCATGGCGGAAGTGGTGGAGGAGGTCGACGGCGTTGGTGGTGCTGGTGGCGATGGGGGGCGGGCACTGCTCTCTTTCAGCTTTGGGAGGACGAGGGAGCGGCGGAGGTTTCCGAGATTGGAGTAGCAACCAGCGAATGGGAGAACTGCCACTGTTTCCCATGCTTATAAAGAGGGAGGGGGCGGACGTTCCGCCTTTCCGAATAAAGAAACCACCCACGATCTCTCCCACGACGCCGCATTCAACGCGTGCCGTTCGGGGAGGGCGCGGTGGATACGGGGAGAGATACGGCGTAACCCAGGCCGCGCGTGCCCGTGCCCTATTTTGGGCCTGGCCCAACAGCGCTCGGCACCGTGTATGGCCCAGGGCCGGGGGCTCCTATCGGTGTACTAGAGTAGGGGTACCCTAGTATCCCGAACTTGTGCACGGGCAGTCGCAGCATCCCACGGCAAGGCTTGCCGGGTGACCGCCAAGGTCCTTCGTGGTTCCTTTGGAGCCATTCGACAAAGTATCCAAGCCAAGGAGACAAGACCCCGGCAAGAGGAGCTTGCCGGGAAGGCCAACCAAGGCATCACAAGGAACTTGCCGCGACGCGCCACGCGTCCCGGCAAGGCCCGGAGCGACAAGCTCCCGGACGCGACAAGACAACGATCGCGGCAAGGCGCTTGCCGCAGCAAGCCACCACTCTATGCCCGTGCTCCAGCACATCCACCAATGTGTCGCTCTGGGACCCTTCCAGGCGTACGTGGCGGGAGGCTGTGCAGCCAGCGGTGCGCGGTGGCAAGCGACGCTGACAAGATTGCCATCGTGGCGAGCGGTGGCGTCCCTGACGGTCCCTTTTGCACTATTTGAGCGATGCAAACAGGCATTTAATGCTTTTGTCCCCTGCCGTCAGGGTTAGGTATGATACACTGTTGCAGGTAGCTATACCAACCGCAACACCTTTCCATTTTTACCCTTGTCTACGTTGCCACCTGTCGGTGACCCCTTGAGCATATAAAAGGAGGCCCATGCGCAACGTAGAGGGGGGAAAAGGTCGGGAGGAGGAAGAGAACACTCACGCTCGGTCTCGTTAGCTGCTGGGGTGTACTGTAGCACTCCGCGCTCCCGAGCAAGAACTCAATACAAACCACAAAGCAGGAGTAGGGTTTTACGCATCCGTGCGGCCCGAACCTGGGTAAACTGCTCGTGTGCTTCGCCTCGATCCGCTCTTCGTGCGACCCTCGCCCCCGCCGAACCGAAAGGGACTCGGTCCTCCGGTCCCATAGGTGCTCGTGGATTAGCCCCCCGACAGCAAGGTAGGGGTGCGTCGGAGCCTCTCTTCCGCCACTCGACCTGCCATCGCTCCATCGCTTCTATAGCTGACGCCCGTTGGGCTCGTGCTGAGCGTCGGACCGCCCTCACCGCTCGCATCGCCCAGACGGTGCCTGCTGGCGGGCCTCCCCGTCGTTCCCCGTCGCCTGCCGCCAACGCCGCTACCGGCCCGGCGGGGCACGAGCAGCAAGCTACATCGCTGCACCCCTCCGTGCGGCGTGATGGGCGCACCGCCACCCCGTCGCTGACTACGGCTGGTTCGTCGTCCCATGCTCGTCGCGGGCAGGCGGACGTCCAGGCCATGTTGCTCATGGCGCGCGAGCTCCTGCGCTATCGCCCCGTCGACGACCTCTACAAAGACTGGCTGGACCGCATCGCCGAGCTTGTCAGCGCCGCCTGGGGCTCGCCTGCACCGCC
This sequence comes from Triticum urartu, assembly GCF_003073215.2. Taxonomy (NCBI): domain Eukaryota; kingdom Viridiplantae; phylum Streptophyta; class Magnoliopsida; order Poales; family Poaceae; genus Triticum; species Triticum urartu. The sequence continues at coordinate 502,924,653 of NC_053022.1, read as the reverse complement.
TCTCTCGTTGTCTCGCCCGCCTCCAGCTGCGGGTGACGTAGCTCACGGAGCACCTCCTCCGCCTCCCCGTCAAGACACCATGGTCGAGCCAAGCCGCGAGGTCCCGCGGCGTGACCCGCTGCGCAGGGCACCGACGCGTGAAGAAGAAAGCTGCTAGGTCGTCCCGCATCTGCAAGAAGACGCTCATGCACTCCCAGCACCGCCACGTCAAGACCATGTGCCGCCTCTGGCGGTGGCGCGCGAGCGCCAAGATCTGGCTCTGCCTCCACGACGGGCTCCCGTGACCACAGCGGGCTGCCGCGCCTTCACTCATGAGCTGCGCAGCGTCGTCTGGCTGGGGAAGTTGAAGCCCGACCTGCCTCCGCGCTACGACGGCACCCCCGACCCTACTGAGTTCCTGCAGCTTTACGAGCTGAGCATCGAGGCGGCCAACGGTGACGAGAAGGTTAAGGTGAACTGGTTTCCCATGGCCCTCAAGGATGGGGCGCGCTCGTGGCTCCTGAACCTGCCCGCGGGATCGATCTCCTCCTGGGACGAGATGCGCGAGTGTTTCGTCGCCAACTTCCAGGGCACTCACGACCGCCCATCGGCTGCGGGTGACCTACAATGCATCAAGCAGCAGCCAGGGGAGACCCTGTAGAAGTACATCCAGCACTTCAACAGCGTTCGTCTCAAGATCCCCAAGGTGTCGGACAAGGCCATCATCTCTGCATTCACTGATGGCGTCCGAGACGTCCATATGAAGGAGGAGCTCGCCATACACGAGGACATGTGCATGGCTCTAGAGATGTTCAACATGGCGACCAAGTGTGCGAGAGCTAAGGAGGGACACCTCTCCCTTCTCAAGCTCCCCGAAGCTGACCCGGAGGACAAGATAGTCAAGGCCAAGGACGTGAAGTGCAAGGGGGCAGCCGTGCTCACGGCCGAACCAGATATGAAGCGTGGTTGCGACAACCCGTAGTCATCCAAGGGCAGCCGCCCGTTCTGCGTCTTCCACAACGTACACAGCCACAACACTGACCACTGTTAGGAGCTCCGGGCCATTCACGGCGGGTGCCTCGGTCATCTCCCCGAGCGCAATGGTCGAGGCTATGGCCGCGGAGGAGGCCGAAGTGGAGGACGGCGGGACGGCTGTGACCCCCGTCAAGAGGGGTGCGATCAGCCTCGCGAGGGCCCCTGGAGGGACCAACCCCATGAGGACCGTCCTCGGGGCAATGCTGGGCTCCCTCCGCTGCCACCACGAGTAAGAAGGAATGACGATCACCACCAGGACTTCGGGGCTGGGGGGCATCCAGGAGCCTCGTGCTGTCGCTTGCATCCTGGGCGGCGCTCAGACCCCTGCCTCCCATCGCATCTTCAATTAGTTTGCTCGTGAGGTGAACGCGGCCCTCGCGAAGATCAAGGCTACGCGTCCGCTCAGGTGGTCCAAGTGCATCATCACCTTCAGCTCGTCCGACCAGCTCAAGTGCGTGGGAACAGTCGGCGCTCTCCTGATGCTCTGCTCGGGAACCATCAGCAATGTCCTCATCACCAAGACTCTCATCGATGGCGGTGCGGGGCTCAACGTTCTTTCCATTGAGAAATTCAAGCGACTCCGAGTGCCCTATGACCAGCTGCAACCCACCAAGCCCTTCTCAAGAGTGACAGACGGCTCCACCACCCCGATAGGGAAGATCCACCTCCCTGTCACCTTCAGCACCTGTGACAACTACCGCACTGAGCTCATTGACTTCGATGTCACACACATTCTCCTTCCGTACAATGCCATCCTCGGCTACCCGGCCCTCGCCAAGTTCATGGCAGTCACCCACCATGGATACAATGTCCTCAAGATGCCAGGGAGCCGTGACATCATCACGGTCGCCTGCGAGGAGAAGGACGTGATGTGCTCCCTCGAGCGCGCCTACGAGGCTGCAGCGATCGAAGACCCAGACAACGAGGGCGCTGTCTACCCTCCTGAGATTGTCCCTAAGAAGAAGAAGCAACTGGTCCGCCAAGAACCTTAGGAGAGCGGGGTGTCCAGCGGCTCCACCTCAGGACCGGCGCCCATAGTCGGGGCGCCTCCCACTCTCGCATAGGAAGGCACGCCTGGCGCCTCCCTCAGGTTGGGCTCGGGGGCTCTCCTTTGAAGGGCCTCTGACCTGGCCAGCGTCACGAGGGAGGTGCTTGGGAACCACATGGAGGCGTGCTTCAACGCTCGCTTTCATGAGGAAAGCGCGGGGCGTGAGGCACCTAGCGCTCGGGAATTCATCACCAAGGCAACTGAGGAGCTTTAGAAGGCAAGAGCCATACGGCGCGACCGTCGCCCGCCACCTGACGTAGCTCCTTGTCCTGGCGAGGATAGCGAGCTGCGCGTCTGCGTCAACATCCCAGGACTCAACAGGGTTGCCTCTCAGCGGCTCTTCTAGTTGTCCCGCGTCAGTCGGTGCGAGGGCCAACCTCATAGCTACGTTCGCATGCCTTTCGGCTTGCTGGGCGGGGCTATCGTGCATCAGCGTCACATGCGGAGCATCCTCGCAGCTCAGGAGGCCAGGCTCTAGGTGATCCTGATGGAGGTGGCGGCGGATCCTCGCGAGCCCCTGGGCCCTCAGAGCCTCCCGAGGTTCAGGTCATGGGCGGCTCATGAGGAGCGACTCCTTCAGCATGCGTCTTCGGCTACTCCAGCACTTCTTCAGTAACGGTGTCAGGTGATATCTTTTGATTTGTTCAGTTGGGGGCACCCTCGGGCTGCATCATCCCCAAGCCACGTGGGTCCGTCCCTACGGCATGTACCCTTCCTGCATCTATCAGAAGTAGCTCTTCCTTATCCATGAGATGATTTATGTCATCACCTGCTTGCCTGGCGTCTTATCGCCCTTCGTGGCCTCCCGCGTTACTGACCAGCCTCTTGCTCATCCCGCAACGGGGGCTACACATCGTGGCATGGCGCTTGTGCTCGGGTCCGTCCCTGCAACACTAACAAATCTGAGAGGTCGAGCTCTGGCTCGCAGCCCGCCCCGCGCACGTCACCTCACCAGATCCTCAGTGCCTTCGTCTTCTTGCGGAAATATCAGTGGCAGGACGGCAAGTGCGTTTACGAGTTATGCTCTCTTCTCGGACTAACCCGCAGGAATTCGTGGAGTCTGGCTATAGGCGGCCCTGTCGGATGTCCCGTTTTCATGCACTTCGCTTGCACGTTAAAGGGGGGGCTCCTGAGCATCATGCCTCAAGAGCTCCTACTGACTCTCCAGCCCTCGCCCCCTGGCCTTGACCACAGCATTGCAACCTAGCGTACGAGCGGCGGCCGAGCCTCGCTCGAGGGTCAGGACCCGAGGACGTAGAGCACTTAGATGAGCGGGGAAGGGGGAGACCGGCGTGAGCCCTACCTAGAAGCATCACCGTTAAGGCACAATCAGGCGCTGCGCAAAGGAATCACCTCAGGCTTGCTAAGATAACTCACCCATACATGTCAGCGTGAACCTCACCGTCTGATGTTTCCGACCCCCTCAATCTCACTTCGGCAATGCCACTTCCCTTTTCGGCCTCCAAGGAGCTGCTTGCACGCCAAAGGGGGCCTCTTGACCATCGCACCTCATGAGCTCTTACCGGACCTCGGTGTGACGCCCCGAGACCGTTGCGCCAGGTGTCTTCCCATTATTCGCTGTTGTTTCCTTGTCATGTGCTTGCGTGTCATGCTTTTCATATCATGTCATCATGTGCATTTCATTTGCATACATGTTCGTCTCATGCATCCAAGCATTTTCCCTGTTGTCCGTTTTGCAATCTGGCGCTCCTATGTCATCCGGCGTCTCCTTTTGCCTCTTTTCGTGTACGGGTTTTAAACGTTCTCGGATTGGACCGAGACTTGCCAAGCGGCCTTGGTTTACTACCGGTAGACCACCTGTCATGTTTCATGCCATTCGGAGCTCGTTTGATAGCCCAACCATTAAATATATAGCGGCACCATTGCCGGTATTTTCGGCGGACGTTTCGGTCTTCGGAACAGTCGTCGGGCCTCAATTCTCTTCTCTCCTCTCAGCCCTAGGCCTCTCTTCTCAGCCCACCTAGTCCCCCCTCTGTCCGGAGCCGTCCGATCATGATACGAGGGTCCGAAAACGGATGAAACCCCCCAACCCTAATCCCTTTTTGCTATTTTGGACTAACCTAGCCCTCCACCTACCCCTAGCCCTTCCCTAACCTGCAGCCGCCGCCCTCCTCAAAATCCGCGCCTCCAGCCGCCTTCCCCACCGGTTTCAGTGCCCGGCCGACCCCGCTCCGCCACTTGGCGCCGCCGCCGGCGCGACCGGACCTATCCGCGCGCGCCACGTCGCCTCCTCGCGCCCGCCAGCCAATGCCCCACCGCCATGTGGCATCGCCACCTCACCCCGCGCTCCCGCGCCGCCAGGGCCCGCCAGGCCCGCAATAGGCCCGCCCGAGCCCATCGGGGCCCGACCGCGCTGCCTCCTGCTCCCTCACCCCGATCTGGTTCGGGAGGAGCTCACCTCCTCTGCCCCGCCGCCTCACGTCCTCGCCGGACTGCGCCGCCCAGGAGCTCTGTAGCCTCGCCGCCGTCGCCGTCCCCAACTCCGACGCCGACTCCGGCCACCGTTCCCCGCATCAGCCACCGCCTCCTCCCCAGCGCCGGCGAGCAGCATCCCCAACTCCGGCGCTGTCTCCGGTGAACCTTGAACCGCGCGCCGCCCGATCCGGATCCAGATCTGGAAACCCTAGCTGGTTGACTTTTTGCTCCATTTTCAGTATTTTTTTGCATAATTCATCGCATCATAACTCTGAATCCGTGGCTCCGTTTTGGACGTGTAGCATATCGAAATGTTCGTCTCGACGAGTACTTCATTTCATCTCATTGCACCATGTTCATTTGAGTTCATCTTGATGCCCTAAATGTCGTTGCAAGAGTGCTAGTTTCTGTTAGTTTCAGTTTATTATCAGCAATTGGACATTTGTCATTTTTGCCATGATTAATGTGTGCCTCGTATGAACTTGAGCCCTACATGTGTTTTGTAGTATGCCATGCCATCTTCACAGGGGTGTATGCCATGTATTTTTGTGATCTTTGTGGTGACTAGCACAAGCATGCAAAGTATCTCTCGTAATGTTGCTGATTTCAGGGACTTAGAAATCTTCTAAGTCTTTGTCCTGTCAATATTTTTATGCCATGTGTTCTTGTTGCTACAGAGTGATCCATGCCTCTTTTGAGCATGATCAGTAAGGGTGTTTTGTAGATATTGTGGTGCTCTATCCATCCATGTCTTTGTTTGCAATTATGGAGCACCCTAGCTTGACTCAATCGAGCTCTACTTTTGCTATAAAATGTTCCTGGCAGAATGTTTACGTGTTAAGCATTTTTGCCGAGCTTGTTGTAGTTGATCCATGCATGCTATGTTGTTGTTCTTGCCATATATAGCTTCTATGCCATGTCTACTTGCTGGGTGTATGCTTAGTTTGTCATGCAATGCCTTGTGGTGAGTGCATCAAGCTCGTAAACATGCCTACTTAATATCTGTTTTGCCATGTTCCAGTTTTACTACTAATTCTGAATCTGTTAATGATAATTGCTATGTTCACATGGTTGCCATTGTATTTTCTGATCCCTTTTGGCTTATGGTCAGTAAGGGACTTTTGTTATATGCTTTGAGTAGCTTCATGCCTTGCCTTGCTTTGCCATCTTATGTTCCTGTAGCATGTTGTTATCTTGCTCTAAACATTGCTTCCTGATGTTAAATTCCTGACATATCGTTATTTTCACTAAGTCTGTAACCTGTTATCTTTTGCACTTTTGCCATGCTTGTTTGAACCTGCTATTGAGTGATTTAGCCGTAGCTCAGTGTTCATCTTTTGTCAAGAATCTTGAGTGGATCCCTGCCAATTGTTTTGTTGCTATGTTAGAGTGCTGTAGCATGTTGTTCTTGATGCATTTAGATGGTCTCATGTTGTTAATCGCAGATCAACGCCATATTTGTTTTGCTTGCCATTTCCAAACCGTGCATCCGATTCCGGCGATCTTTATATCGATTTCGACCGAAATCAACTCATCTTTGCAGTGGCACTCTTGGTTTTCCAAGTTGAGGCCAGGTTCAATCTTTCCTTTCTGAAACATGCATATGCATCGCATATCACATCCCACATATCATGCCATGTTTTGCATCATGTTGCTGGTGCATTGCACATGGTTGATTGTGTCTTCCTTTGCTTGTGTTCTTTCTTTGGGTAGAGCCGGGAGACAAGTTCGTGTTCGAGGAGCCCGTTGAGTACGTTTACGAGGATCAAGATTTCGTCTTCTCGGAGATCTTTGCAGGCAAGATGACCATACCCTCGAAATCACTTCTATCTTTGCTTGCTAGTTTGCTCGCTCTTTTGCTATGCCTATGCTGCGATACCTACCACTTTCTTTATCATGCCTCCCATGTTGCTAAGCCAAGCCTCTAACCCACCTTATCCTAGCAAACCGTTGTTTGGCTATGTTACCGCTTTGCTCAGCCCCTCTTATAGCTTTGCTAGTTGCAGGTGAAGATTGTAGTTTGTTCCATGTTGGAACATGGATATTTTGTTGGGATATCACAATATCTCTTATTTAATTAATGCATCTATATACTTGGTAAAGGGTGGAAGGCTCGGCCTTATGCCCGGTGTTTTGTTCCACTCTTGCCGCCCTAGTTTCCATCATACCGGTGTTATGTTCCTTGATTTTGCGTTCCTTACATGGTTGGGTTATAATGGGAACCCCTTGACAGTTCGCCTTGAATAAAACTCCTCTAGCAAGGCCCAACATTGGTTTTACCATTTGTCACCTAGCATTTTCTTTCCCATGGGTTCTGCAGACTCAAGGGTCATCTTTATTTAAACCCCCGGGCCAGTGCTCCTCTGAGTGTTGGTCCAACTAGAGCCCCTTGCAGCGCCACCTCGGGGAAACTCGAGGGCTGGTTTTAGTTGTACGGATTGCTTATCTGGTGTGCCCTGGGAATGAGATATGTGCAGCTCCTATCGGGATTTGTTGGCACATTCGGGTGGCTTTGCTGGTTTAGTTTTACCATTATTGAAATGTCTTGTAACCGGGATTCCGAGCCTGATCGGGTCTTCCTGGGAGAAGGAATATCCTTCGTTGACCGTGAGAGCTTGTGATGGGCTAAGTTGGGACACCCCTGCAGGGTTTTGATCTTTCGAAAGCCGTGCCCACGGTTATGGGCAGATGGGAATTTGTTAATGTCCGGTTGTAGAAAACCTTAAACTTATCTTAATTAAAATGCATCAACCGCGTGTGTAGCCGTGATGGTCTCTTTCCGGCAGAGTCCAGGAAGTGAACACGGTGTTGGAGTTATGCTTGAACGTAACTAGTCTAGGATCACTTCTTGATCACTTCTCGTTCACGACCGTGCTTTGCCTTCTCTTCCCGCTCTCATTTGCGTATGTTAGCCACCATATATGCTAGTGCTTGCTGCAGCTCCACCTCGTACCTTTTTCCTACCCATAAGCTTAAATAGTCTTGATCGCGAGGGTCTGAGATTGTTGAGTCCTCGTGACTCACAGATTACTTCCAAACCCAGTTTGCAGGTGCCGATGATACCGTGCAGGTGACGCAACCGAGATCAAGGAGGAGCTTGAGGAAGATCTTGTTCATTATGTTGTTTCGTTTCGATTAATCAGTAGGTGAGCCCAGTTGGGGCGATCGGGGATCTGTACCATTAGTGGTAGTCTTCTTTTATTTTGGTTTCGTAGTCGGACCTTGATTGTATCTGGTTGATGTAATGCTTTATACATGTATTGTGTGAAGTGGCGATTGTAAGCCAACTATGTACCTCTTTCTTATTCAGTACATGGGATGTGTAAAGATTACCCCTCTTGCGACATTGCCTTCAATGCGGTTATGCCTCTAAGTCATGCTTTGACACGTGGGAGATATAGCCGCATCGAGGGTGCACTACAAAAAAATACACTTCCGTGATGATACGTGTTTGTCACAGTAGGTCGCTTTTTTTTCATGCATGTACATCCATGAAAAATTTATGACAGAATCAAGATAGTCATACCTGTGTTGTCGTAGAAGTGTTCCATGACATTACCAAAATTATCATCATGGAAGTGTCCACTTCCATGACGATAAATCGCGCGTCACAGAAGTGCTTTCGTCAAGGGTGACCGACACATGGCATCCACCATAACGGAATGTCGTTAAGCTATCAGGTCGGGTTTTGGATCTGATAACCCGTTAACAGGCCCAACCAATGGGAAATTTCCACGTGTAAAATTCTTATTGGCCGGACGAAACACGTGTCAGCTCGTCAGTGGGTCAGATAGGCGCCTATGATATGTCGACACATGGCACGGCCCAATAGAGGCCCATTCTTGTGAAAAGGTCGGCCCGTTTGACTTGGTCAAAAGGTGGCGGCCCGGCCCATGGAAAGCCTGTTAACGGCCTGTTCGCATATAGCCCATTTACAGCCCGCTAACCCAAGGCCCGTTATGCCCTATCCAAATTAGGCCCAGTAGTGTCATCTGGGCCATCCAATATGATTCCATCCCGCTTTCACTTCTGTCCCATGTATGGCCCATGACATCTTTCGGCCCATATGAGGCCCTATGTAACTCTTGGCCTATTAACGGCCCGTGGTGAAACTGGCCCGTAATGAACAGTGTATCACTTTATACCCATTAATGGCCCGTTATTCCGTTGGGCCGTTTCCAGCCCATGTTATCTTTCGGCCTTCTCAGAGCCCATTTATTCTTGGGCTCATTTCTAGCATTCGCTTACTTACGGCCCGTTACTGTCATTTTCTGCTTGTGGGCCAAATTCAGCCCGTAGTTACAGTCGGCCCGTTTGTGGTCCGTTAATACGTTGGGCCGTTTTCATAGCGTCATCAAATACGGCCTATTAACGATGGCCCGTTACGGTCGGCCCATGAACGGACGATTCCAACTCTAGCCCGTTTACGGCCATAATGCGGCCTGTTATTGGCCCATGTTTGGCCAATCGATCATACGGCCCGTATAAGGCCCATTGATGATACGGCCCGTAGAAGGCCCATTGTTTCTAGGGCCCGTAGAAGGCCTACTGTTTCTACGGCCCGTAGAAGGCCCACTGTTTCTATGGCCCGTAGGAGGCCCAGTGTCACTACAGTAAATATTAGCCCATGGTTATTGTGGCCTAGTTTTAAAAAATAGGTTATTGCAGCCACTAGTTAACCGCGGAAGAAGAACTGCAATGACTACAAGCAAACAAATAAACAAGACAACAAGGAAATAAATAAGCAAGCAACTAACGCTAGGCTATCACAGCTATTACATCCACTGCGCATCAAAGTTCGCCACCAGTGCAAATATAGGGAACAAAGCAGCATATCATATACACTGGCAGTCAAAATTGGCCACCAGTGCAAATAAACATGGCAGCAAAACAAGAGCATAACTGAAACAACTTCAGAAGAGCTCAAGAAACGTTATCCTGGGTATCCACCATGCTGGCAATAAGCTTAGCTAGCTGATTAGCTTTGTCCTGTTTGGCGCTAAAATCCTCCAACGCTTGTTGTTGCACCAGAAAGTATGCATCTGAATGCTCCAGGGACTTCCGCAGTCCTTCCGCTTCTTGTCGCAGCACAGCTGAACGATGTCTTTCAGCTTATAGTTGAGACTCAAGAAACCGAACTGATTCAGACAGTGAGTTTGAATAGCTTGTGCAAGCGGTAGTGGCCAGTAACTCCAACACTAAACTAGGACAGGATGTGTCACTATCCTGAACCTTATCTGCATTACTTCCTTTACCATTGCTTAATAAGGCACTCTTCCCCAATATTCTGTCAGCATTCTAAAAGAAGAAACAAGCAGACACATAACAATTTTAGCATGTACTAGTATATGAAACTCATTTCGGTGAACCAGTTCATTAGTAAGGTGGACAGGATTAAAATACCAAGTCTTCTATTGCCAAGTACTAGTACATAATAAAAGCATCAAACAAACATATATATATATATATCCTATGGTAGCAATGGAATCTTAAATTAGAACAATTGTTCTTCAGGTTTAGGCACTTGTTCTACATGAACAGAGTACATTAAGACGCAAGAATATAATACTTAAAAATAGAAAATGAGCTCATAGACCTTACCACATTCTTAGTTCGGGACCAGTACAAAACAAGGCGTTCCCAGTCATCGTCCAGTAAATGTGTCTCAGGAGAACGTAAGGGAATTTGATGAGTTTCTTTGCCGGTGAAGTACGTTTTCTTCAGGTAATTCCGATACTACCACCAAGCATTCTTGAAGATAGCAGAGGTATTAGCACAGGTTACCTCATCCTGAGTTTCCAAATCGGTCCTTCACTATAGAGAAAAATGGGAAAATTTGCTGTATTATAACCATCATGGAGGTAGGATGTATGGTATGAAGCAAAGTAATTGCCATGAATAAAATTACTTACACATAACTCCTGGACAAACACCTGCAACTGGCATTTTCCTTCATCTTCAGTATAATATTTCCAAGATGGGAGGATACGCACATACGATTTAACAACATCAAATGCGATAGATGCTAAACTACGACTAGCTGGTTGTGCTTCCTCCACAGGAATAGGCGTACTAACTGGTGGAGTTGGGGTTCGCCATGATAGTGCTGGCCCTTTGGGCACTGGAGCTGCCTTACTAACTGCTCTTGTTTGGGAGCTCTATGGTGGAGATGGTGCTGTGTCAACAGGAACTAGGTTACTATCGGTTGGGGTTGGGGTTAGATTGGGTGAAGCTGGTTCTCTGTCCATCGTAGTAGGGGTACAATCTACGAGAGTTTGGGTTATGTGTGGTAGGGCTGGTTCTTGTGCATGTACAACCGGGGTGCTATCTCCACCAAGAGGTAGCACTATTTTATTTGAAGACCGTGTTTTTAGTCCGCTAGATACTGGCATCACCCGCTCCAATTCAAATGGCTGATAAACAGGAAACATAGTTGAATGTACAAACATTGTATGAGAGACAGATGCAATAGATAGTGTGGAAAAAAGAGGGCATGAAATAGTTGACATGTATATTGTTTAACTAAAATGGATAGCATGACATAATTTCACATATATGATGTCTATCTAAACTGGATAGCATAGCATAACATAATTCAAAGATATGATGAATAACTAAACAGGATCACATGACATAATTTACCTACATGGTATCTAACTAATCAGGATCGCATCATTTAATTCACATATGTGATTTATATGCTAAACAGAGGGCATTCGATATGATGTCTGAACTAAGAACATGGTGTTGAATATTGTGTATATGATGTCTAAACTTTGCAATGCAAGACACCGTATGCATGATATGAGTAGTATAACCGTGCCAAGTTAGAGCATACACCTTAGTGGGGGAATAGGACTGGTCATCTGTCTCTGAATCCATCTCTGAGGAGCTATCGGGACCCAACAAGAGATCTGCTTCGACAGGTAGCACTGTCTGCTCTGAAGGCCTTGTTTTCACTCCAGATTTTTCCATCTCCCACCCAAATGGCTAATTCACAGGAAGAGTAGTTTAATGTACAAACATTGTCGACAAATGGAAATGTAATGAAGAAAAGGATGGGCAAGATATCATTCAAATATCTGATGCCTGGTTAAACAGGATGGCATTGCACATTTCACATTTATTATGGCTGGCTAAAAGACATGAGACTGCATAATTCCCATATATGATATAGAAACTAAACATGTGGCATTACAGAACATGTCTAAACTAAGCAGATGACCTATATGATGTCAAAAGTAGGCACTGCAAGGCAACATATGCATGATATGACTAACATCATCATGCCAAGGTAGAGCAAACACCTTGGGGGGTAAATAGGAGTGGTCAGCGGCGTCCGAATCCGCCTCAGAACAGATATCTTCCTCTGGATTACAATCTAGAGAGGGGTGGGGAGGGTTTGCCATTGAACCCACCATGGAGCGATGTCTGCATGACATTGTATTGCCGCACAAAACTCTTCTCTTTTTCTCTACATGTTCAGCATGACTGTGTACAATATCTGACATGCATACGAAAAAAATATGGTGAGATTATGCAAGGAGAGCATGCAGAAATTTAGAGTGATGGTAACAACCAGTGGATCGATGTTTTTCCGTTGAACCAAAATAGCCCTAATGGATCGACGTGAATGTATAGTCATAAGTGATGCAACAAGTGTACAACCTCTTTGCCGTAGCCTTGTCGACCTCAGCATCATTAGGTTGGTCGCTGAAGCAGTTGAGGCAGAGTTGGCTGTCGGAGGTGTGGAGGAAGATCTGAGGAATCTGTAGACGGCGTCCAGGGCACTGCTCTGTTGTGATGGATCGTTCTGTTGTTGGAGCAGCTCCGGTGAGCCGTAAGACGTCAAGGCTGAAGCAGCACAAGACAGACATCGTCAATCTCAAGTGGGATTCTAATAGCATCTCCAGTAGATGATGTAAAATGGATGTAAAATTAACATCACCAAAAACCACCTGACTACAACAAATGAGGTAAAAACTGTCGACTCTGAACTTAACTGTCGAAACTAAAATTTACTGTGGAATCTGAATGCTACTGTCGAAACTGAACGCAATGGTAGCAGAGAGGCACTTGACATGTAGTTTAGGGAGGGCCTGCGGTTCATCTTCAACCTGTACCCCCTGAGCCGCCAGCCACCACCGGCCGAACCGCCGGCCCCAGCGCTGCCTCGCCGCCCCGAAACAACTCGCCACCGCCGCCCCGGCCAGCCCTCTAGGCCCCCCACCCTGAACCCTAAGATAGATAGAGGGGTACCTCTCTAGAGAGCCCCCGTCCCCGTTGCGGGTGGTTCTTCCTTAACTCCGGCGAGCCCCCCCCCCCCCCCCCCCCCCCCCCCCCCCACCCCCCCCGCAACCCCTGAAAATCGACTAGACCCAAAAGTCGATTCAGTCGACTGAAGTGTGGCTTAATCAGAGCAGAGCAGCAGCACGAGCGAGGGGGAGAGCAGCAGCAGCAGCTGGGCGAGCGAGCGATCGAGCGAGAGCCGGAGCAGCAGCAACAGATCCGGCTGGTATGGGCGCCGCCGCCGAAGGGGCCTCGCACTGGGGGAGAGCCGCCGTGGAGATGTCGACCGCGGCGCCGGCTTCAAGGTAGCCGCTCCATGCGGGTGTGCGATCGAGCACCGTCGGCGCCAGGAGGTCGAGTTAAGGAGAAGGTGCGATGCGATGAGTGTACAACCTCTTTGGTGGCGCCGAGTAGGCCTCGGCTTCGTCCGAGGAGTTGGTGAGGATGTTGTGGTTCCTGTGGAGTAGGTTAAGGTGGCGCTGTGGGGATGGAGCAGCCGTGATAGACGAGGCGATAGTAGGAGAAGCTCCTTGGAGGTGGAGGATGGGGCGGCTGAACCGGCAGGACAGCGAGATGGACGAGGGATCCTCATCCGGGGAGGTGGAGGAGGGACGTCGAGCTGTTGTGGTGGACGACATCGTCGGGGAAGAGGCTCCAACTGGGCAGTGGTGACGTGGCGGACGGAGGAGCATGGGGTTTCGTGGTTGGAGCGGAGAGGTTATGGCGGCCTGGGATTTCGAATGGCGAAAAGGGGGCGATGGGAGGGGGTGAAGCATGACTTAGGAACACGCTTGTCCAAAATGTAGGGTGTGTTACAAAAGTACCCCCCACCGATTTGAACTAGCGGCCCTTTCGGCTCAGGGTTAGAAGGGGGATTTCACGTGTCGGGATTTGGCAGCTGGAGGGAGTTTTCTCGCGCGTTGTAATTTCGGGATAGCAAGGCGCGGGTTGTGAAGGCGCCAGTTTTGGGAGCACGATATCAGAATTTTCGGGATATAACAAGATGCGGGTTGAATTTTAGGGACAAGCCTAATGTGTAGTAATATTGTACTTGTACGTACCAAATCAATTCGCACTTCCCTCAACCAAAAATAAAACGAAAAAAATAAAACTATTCACACCACACAAAGAGAGAGTCTTGCCCCGTTTTACTATACAAATGCTATTCAAAGCTACTCCCTCCTTCCATCTATATAGGGCCTTGTCGGTGTCAAACCGGCGGCTCTCGGGTAGGGGGTCCCGAACTGTGCGTCTAGGCCGGATGGTAACCGGAGGCAGGGGACACAAAGTTTTACCCAGGTTCGGGCCCTCTTGATGCAGGTAAAACCCTACGTCCTGCTTGATTAATATTGATGATATGGGTAGTGCTGAGGATATAACCACTGAGGGTAAACCACCCAGGAGGGGCCGGTTCACCTTCAGTTATACTGAAGCCTAAGGAAACCCAGAAGATGGCGCTTTACAGATGAAGCTTAGAGGCCCAGAGCCCGCAGGTGATTTAGGGCCCATGATAGTAAACCACCATGATTGTATAAACTTGCATTGTAAGATAAGAAAGAAGAGACCGAGGCGGACACTTGTATGAGCCAGCCTCGGGACTCTGTAGACCGGCCGGGGTCCTCCTGAGTATATAAAGGGGTGACCCGGCGGCGGTACAGGGGTAGAGAACAACAACTCGAAGCCAGACAAAGCGGATTCGCTCCCTGGCCTTCGAAACCCCAGCAATACCAATCACAACTAGACGTAGGCTTTTACCTTCATCGAAGGGGCCGAACTAGTATAAAACTCTCGTGTCCCCTTGTCCGGTTTAACCCCTTCAAGCTAACCCGTAGCGATGGCTCCACGACTAAGTCCTTTCATGAGGACATCTGCCGTGACAATTCCACGACAGTTGGCGCCCACCGTGGGGCTATCGCATGATGGTTTCGAGTTCTTGAAAAGCAGCTTCGATGGACTTAAGGGATACGCTGTGGGCCGGATGACGAAGAGTCACCGCGGCAAGCTCTACATCGACAGCGCAGGATGGGGTCCCGAGGCTGATTCAATCGAATACGGGTACCGGGTCCCCTTTGGTGGGATTCACGTCTTCATAGGCAAGATCGGCGAACCGGCCCCCGAGCCGGACACCTGCACCGACATCATCGAGACGGCTCGGCGTGCAAGTTCTTCACCGGTTCAGCCTGAGGCAAGGCATGTTTTCATAGGTGTCGTCCATGGTTCGGGGTACGAGGAGGAACCGGTCTCCGATGGAGAAACCGTAGCCCGCAACGGTGACGAGTCTTTCGGAGAAACCGAATCGCTTTAACAGTTGCACGACGGCCGGATTGAGGAAGGATCCGAGAGCAACAGTATTCCGGATTCCCCTGGTTTGCCAAACTGGGCCGCCGTCTTCATGGCCGGCACACGACCAGCGCCTCATTCATCTACCGCCGCAGCAATGCTCTCCGGTTCAACGATGGCCACGCTAGCAGGGGCAGGAAGCTCGGCGCCGCCTCCGGCCCAAGTCTTGTCTGATTTGTTTGACACTCTAGCGGCACTGATGTCCGTGGAGGTAGACGCAGCAGCCAGGGATCAGCACGATGCGGAGATTCTGAAGGTGAAAGATCAGATAGCCCAGGCTAAAGCGGACCTGGCAGCAGAGAACGCCAGGATGGCCACAGAGCGGGCCGAGTTGGAAGCGCAGGCTTATCGGATTAGACTGGATCAGAATGCTTCAGAAGAGGTCATGAGAAGAAGGTACCGATCACGTCTCCCGTCGGTTTATGAGCCGCCAAATCTTTTCAACACGGCAGGTGCAGGAGCTGGTAACCAACCCGCGCCAAACCGGGCGGGGGCACCGGAAGCAGGAGCGTCGGTTCAGCCACGCGCAACAGACCCGCCTCGCCAGAACAACGTTGTATCATCAACGCCGCCCGGGCATTATTCCAACCCGTTGGATAATATTGTGGCCGCCGCTTCGCGCCTGGCGGCTCTCCCAACCGACGGCGAATCACCAGTCGCAGTGGAAGCGCGTCAGGCCAGGGATCTCCTTCAGACAGCACTGAATCAACAGCAAGCATATTCACACAGCCGTGAGAGGATTCATTCCACTCCCCATCCAAGCCGGAGTTACAGCAGACACGTGGAAGACGAACCGGCCGTGTCTAGTTGTGCGCGCCACCGAGATTCGCCACGGGGGAACAACCCGGTCGGGGGAGGTGCTAATGCGCAAGATGTTGTGGACCACGGCCGCGCACGACGGGAGGCTGAGTTGACAGCTCGACATGAAGCACGACAACATACTCCGGTTCAGCCCACTGCCTCCGTGGAGCCAGGGGTAATGTTCAGTTTCCTAGGGGTACCATGTTTAACTACCGCATTGCGTAATGTGCGGTTGCCCAAGGATTTCAAGGGACCTCGTAAGGTACCAAATTACACCGCCGATTTGCAGCCAGAGGCGTGGGTGGAGAGCTATGAGATGGCAATGGAGATGTTATATGTGGATGAGGCGGTATGTGCTAAATATTTCACCATGATGCTAGAAGGAACAGCTCGCACTTGGTTGAAGAGCTTGCCAACCAACTCTATCGATTCATGGGCCGAATTAAAGTGCCGGTTTATCCAGAACTTCAAGGATACGTGCAAGCAGCCGATGTCAATTGTAGATCTGGCCGCTTGTGTCCAAGAAGAAGGGGAGTCCACGACCCATTGGGTTAAACGGGTCTCGACGATTTTGCATTCATCAGATCGTATTAATGCAGACACCGCAGTATTAACGTTAGAGGGCAATTGTCGTTTCAAGCCGTTGAAACAGAAGTTGGGAAGGCTCAAACGTCATTGCAACGACATGTCAACGCTCATGGCCGCTTTAGTTTAGTATGCCGATTCAGATAATACCAAGGATCCGGATTCAGAGGAGGACAAACCGGAGAAGGGAAAGAAGAACGGCGGTGCAAAAGGGAAGCACCACAACCAAGGGGGCCATGGGAATAACAGTAAGCATAAAGCGGATAATTTAGATTTGGTGGCTAACACAAATATGCAGCGTCGCAAAGGTAAACCGCCCCAGCGCGGTGGAGGGATGAATCTGGAGCGTTTGTTAAACCAGCCCTGCCCGAAGCATGGAACCAAGGAGGCCCCTTCCACACATCTTTGAAAGGATTGTCACATAATGAGGGAGTTCAAAAATTCTGATTTATACCGGTATGATCAGGATCCACCGGGCGGTTTAGGCCCAGGTTTCCATGGGGGCGGCGGTTCAAGATCTGGATTTCAGAACAACCAGGGCCATCAGAACAACCATGGTAACAACCAGCAGAATAACCAAGGGAATCAGCATAAGTCAGGTTACCAGAGTCACCCCAAACTGTTGAACAGCGGACAGTATCATGTGTTCACTACTAGCCTATGAAAGCGGGATCAGAAACTTCACAAGAGGGCAGTCAATACTGTTGAACCGGCCGTACCACATTATCTACGATGGTCGGAGCAACCCATTGTATGGAGCAGAGAGGATCACCCACCCTGGGTTGACAATCCGGGTCAACTAGCTTTGGTGGTAGCCCCTCAGGTGGGGGGCTATAAGTTTACCAAGGTTCTAATGGATGGAGGGAGCAGTATCAACATCCTGTACTATGAGACTTTCCGTCGCATGGGATTGACAGATAAGAGTCTTAAACCGTCAAACACTATTTTTCATGGTGTAGTACCAGGTAAATCGGCATACCCTGTGGGAAAGATTGCTTTGGAAGTCGTGTTTGGAGATGAGCTTGATTCTAGGTCTGAGACGTTGACCTTTGAGGTGGTGAAAATCCAGAGTCCATATCACGCGCTATTTGGACGGCCGGCTTACGCAAAGTTCATGGCGAGACCCTGTTATGTTTATCTACAGCTCATAATGCCGGGTTATAAGGGGACGATCACAGTACATGGGAGTCGAAAGATTGCCTTGGATTGCGAGGAAGGTGAAGCGGCCTATGCTGAATCGGTTTGTGCAACAGAGGAGCTGAAATTCTATAAAGACAATGTTGATCCGGCGGACATGACCCCTCTGAAGAAACCTACGACTGAGCATGACCTGGCCCTGACGTTCAAACCGGCTAATGAGACTAAACTCGTTGACTTCGTCCCTGGCAATTCATCCAAGCAGTTTAGTATCAGTGCAAATCTGGATCCAAAATAGGAAAGCGCGCTCATCGAGTTCATCCGTGAGAACCAGGACATCTTTGCATGGAAACCTTCTGATATGCCAGGTGTACCGAGGGAACTCGCTGAGCACACTCTAAATATTGATCCTAAGTTTAAACCGGTCAAGCAGTACCTTCACCGTTTTAACGAAGAAAGACGTAAGGCCATCGGCGAAGAGGTAGCCCGGCTACTGGCAGCTGGGTTTATTGTCGAAGTGTTTCATCCCGAATGGTTGGCTAATCCGGTGCTTGTTCTTAAGAAAAATGGCACTTGGCGTATGTGTGTGGACTACACTGATTTGAATAAAGCTTGCCCGGCAGATCCTTTTGCTCTCCCGCGTATTATTCAGATCATTGATGCAACTGCGGGTTGTGAGTGCCTATGTTTCCTGGATGCTTATTCAGGTTATCATCAGATTAAAATGGCAGTTAAGGACCAGGAGAAGACGGCCTTCATCACCCCCTTGGAGCCTTTTGCTATGTTTCTATGCCCTTTGGGCTCAAGAGTGCCCAAGCAACCTACCAGCCTTGCGTGCAAAATTGTCTTCACAAGCAGATCAGGCGTAATGTTCATGCTTATGTGGATGATACTGTGGTGAAGTCTAGGAAGCAGGAAACCCTGATAAATGATCTCAAGGAAACGTTCGACAATCTTTGGGTTTATAAAATGATGCTCAACCCGGACAAATGTGTTTTTGGTGTTCCAGTAGGCAAACTCTTGGGTTTTCTTCTGTCTAACAGAGGTCTTGAGGCAAATCCGGAAAAGATCAAAGCAATCACATCCTTGGCTAAACTGGTGTGTATCAATGATGTTCAGCATCTGGCGGGCCGGATTGCAGCCCTCAGCCGATTTATCAGCCGTTTGGGAGAGAAGGCGATTCCCCTGTATCACATGTTGAAGAAAACAGATAAATTCGTCTGGAGTGATGCCGCCAATGCAGCATTCGAGGAATTGAAGCGGCAGCTAGCTGAACTGCCAGTCCTCGCTGCTCCAGTTGATAATGAACCTCTATTGTTGTACGTGGCTGCCAATGCCCGAGGGGTCAGTGTGGCGATTGTAGTTGACCGTAAGGAGGCCGGAAAAGAATATCCGGTTCAACGACCAGTTTATTATATCAGTGAGGTACTGATCGAATCAAAGCAAAGATATCCGCATTGGCAGAAGCTAGTGTATGGAGTTTTTATGGCAAGTAGGAAACTCAAGCAATATTTTCAGGGCCATCCTATCACAGTGGTCAGCTCTGCTCCCTTGGGCGATATAATCCAGAATAGAGAGGCAACTGGCCAGGTTGCGAAGTGGGCAATCGAGCTTGGTCCCCACGGTTTGAAGTATACGCCCCGAACAGCCATCAAAAATTAGGCGCTTGTAGACTTCATCAATGATTGGACCGAGTTACAGGCACCAGAGGACAAACCGGATAATACATACTGGACCATTCACTTTGATGGATCCAGGCAACTGGAAGGCTTGGGGGCTTGATATGGTTTGGAGATAAGATTTGTTATGTTCTCCGCTTAATGTTTCCTTGTACTAACAATGCAGCGGAGTATGAGGCCTTGCTCAACGGTCTTCGTGTAGCTAATGAAATGAACTTAAGCCGGGTCCAATGCTTTGGAGATTCTGATCTGGTGGCTCAGCAAGTTTCTGGTACTTGGGATTCTAAGGACCCGCTCATGGCGGCTTATAGGCGCGAGGTGGATATTGTAGCAGGTCACTTTAAGGGTTATCAGGTGGAGCACATCGACCGGCGCAAGAATGAAGCAGCAGATGCTCTAAGCCGACTGGGATCTCAGCGTAAGCCGGTACCACCTAATACCTTTCTAGATATCTTGCATAACCCATATGTAAAGTTGCCTACAGAGGAGGATTTAGCTATTCCTGATCCGGAGGCCCAGTTGGTAGCCGTTTTACATCCCACTCCGGATTGGACGGTTCCATATTTGGCGTATCCGAACCGGGGTGAATTACCAGAAGACGAACTTTTCGCCAGGCAGATAGTCCGGCGGTCCAAGTCTATGGTTGTTCACAATGGTGAGTTGCACTGTTCTAGCGTTTCAGGTGTATTCCAACGTTGTGTTTCTCCTAAAGAAGGACAAGAGATTCTACGGGAAATCCATGAAGGGGATTGCGGTCACCATGCCGGCTCAAAGTCCTTGGTTGCTAAGGCTTTCCGACACGGGTTCTACTGGTTGACAGCTCATTCTGATGCAGAAAACTTGGTAAAGTAGTGTGACGCTTGTCAGAAATTTTCACGTCGAGCTCATGTTCCTTCTCAGGAGTTACGCATGATCCCCATCACTTGGCCGTTTGCTACTTGGGGGCTTGATATGGTTGGACCCTTTAAGCGTTCTAAGGACAAGAAGACCCACTTGTTGGTGGCGGTTGACAAGTTCACCAAATGGGTTGAAGCGGAGCCCGTCAGTAAATGTGATGCAGCCACGTCGGTTCAATTTCTCAAAAAGATTATTTTTCCATTTCGGTTTTCCACATAGCATCATCACAGATAATGGTACGAACCTTTCTAAAGGTGAGATGGAGGAGTTCTGCCAACGAGAGCACATCCGGCTTGATGTAGCGTCCGTGGCTCACCCCCAGTCTAATGGTCAAGCTGAGAGGGCGAATCAAGAAATCCTGAAGGGTATCAAGCCTTGGCTCATGGTCCCTTTGAAGCGGACGCCGGGTTGTTGGGTGGGAGAATTACCATCTGTGTTATGGAGCATAAATACCACCCCAAACCGATCTACGGGATATACACCCTTTTTCCTGGTCTATGGGGCTGAGTCTGTCCTCCCAAGTGATATTCGTCACGACTCACCCCGGGTCGCAAATTATGTTGAAGCGGACAACGAGCAATCACGCCAAGAGGCGCTGGACCTGTTAGATGAGAAGCGAGACATGGCTTTGGCTCGGTCGGCGGTTTATCAACAAGACCAGTGGCGTTATCACAGCCACCGGGTTAAGACAAGAACCTTTCAAGAAGGTGATTTGGTACTTCGGCTCATTCAACACCAGACTGATATGCACAAGTTATCCCCACCTTGGGAAGGGCCTTTTGTGGTCAGCAAAAATCTGCACAATGGATCATACTACCTCATTGACGTTCGAGAAGACTCACGTAGCTCTGAGGAGGAGACCTGGCGGCCATGGAACATAGCTCTCCTACGGCCTTATTACACTTGAAGCCACAGGCTTTTCATATGTACATATTTCAACAATGTATATATTATGATCAATATAATAAACCGGCATCCTTGCTATCAAGCAGGGTCTCCGCCGTTTTTCCTTCAAATATCTGTTAACTTGGGGGCTTCAGCTAATAACACGAAGTACTACCTGTTAGCCCGGCTACTATGCCACCATCTAGCTGGGGGCTTCACACACAAGGGGCCAAAGGGGGATTGATTGCGCAAAGCACGACTCAAACATAGGCACCCATTGAGCACAGCTCACAAAGTTACTTGGGGGCTCTTTGTGTCAAATACCAAAGAGTTTGAAAGGACCCTTGTACCTGGGTATCGACCCACAGCTTGGAAGCCTGGTGTATTCACCTAAAGCCCCGGGTTAACCTGCCTTCATCAAGTAAGCCACTCCTATCCAGGTAATCCTGGCACGACCCGTCGAACGTTTGACAGTTACTCTCATTGAGACCCTGAACTTGTCAAAGTTAAAACAATGATTGGTTAGTTGGAGGGCCATCTTAAAAGGTTTTGTCAAAATGGTTTAACTCAGTGGCCGGGCAGCCCATGAAAAGCCTCGATTTGGGCCTGGCAGCCCTTGAAAAGCCTCGACTACGGTTTTTTGTTTGCTTTTTTGCCAAGTTTTTGTTTTTCGTAAGGTCTACGTTAAACCGGAGTTTTTTAACCCGGCATGGATTATGGATCTTCTGTTAAAGTATACAATTAAAGGTAATCCGGCATCCTTCAAAACCGGCTGGCTTTGACACTTTGTCTCCAGCAATCGGCCGGTGTTCATCACAACCCGGATCTATATCATGTATGTGTACCAACATGGCATGGTGGAAGTTGGGTTTTCACCCTTCTTCAAATCACAATTGGTAAACCAACAGCAATGTTTTATATCACAGGTATGATTTATTATTGCTGCAACCGTAGTTTCTTACCAAGTTGTGTTGGATATTTTGACCCGTCCGGTGGTAAACCGCCTGGACAGATTTTCCTTATGCAGGCACAGGGATTGCATAATATTGTAAAAATACATAAGCCAGTACTGAAATTCTCATGACAAATCAACGCAAAGTGTATCCCGGTGCACGAGGGCAACGGATCAAAGTATTTTCACTAGCTTATTACAAGGCGCTTGAAGGCCCAAAATATGGTGTTTTCAGCAGAACAAGGTTTATGGAGCATCACTCTGATTGCCGGATCAAGTCTCATTACCATGTTGATGCGAAGTTGATGGGTCATCTGGCGTCGGCTCGCCTCCTCCTTCCCACCTAGCGGCTGGAAGTTTGTAGTGGTCCAGTCAATCCGGGTTAAGGCCTGAAAGATAGCTTCTTCACTGATAAGTTCTGACGGATCAATGTCAGGGGCATAAGTGTGCTTACGGATTCCTGGAATAAGATTTTGCGCCTCCGGAATGACAGGGTTAATCCGTTTGTTGTTGGCATCATAATAAGACCGGTGAACCGTCAAGTTAGCATCTTCTGACAGCTGACTCGCCAGAGGACGCATTTCCCTTGTCACTCTTTTAAGGGCTGCAGCATCAAAATCTGCTCCGCTTTCTTGTGTGCTTGGAAAGCCTTTGGCAAGGTCAACCGGATCCAAGTCAGCTATCCACGCTTTGGCTCGGGTAAGTGCCAACAAAGCGTCGGCCCTGGCAGAAGATCACTTCACCTCTTCTAGTTGTGCTGGTACCATGGATAGCCTTGCCAGAGTGTCCTTGATCAGTGTTGGGGCCGGATTATCATAGGATGCTGCGCAGATAACCCGTTGAGCACCGGTGTATAGTTGTTCAAGAAGAGTATATGTTGCTTTCAGCTTCATCCGTACATCTGAGCCCAGATGAGTAATGCGGCTACCTGCAACGGTTTAAGAATTTCATATTTCAACCGGCACCTTACAAGATGGATATTTCAGATACCTTGCCAGGAGTACTTACCAAATACTGCGGAGGTCATGGCATTCACTTGATGCTTCAACCCAGAAAGTTCTTCTACCACCGGTTTAAGAGCAGATTCGGCATCTTCAGCCCGTTTCAGCAATGTGCCCTTCTCAGTGTCCCAATTGGCACGTTCCGTCTTGAATTCTTCCTTCAGTCGTTCTATGGAAGTTAAAGCGGCTCGAAGTTCATCTTTGGCTTTAGACGATCCTTCTTGATGAGATTTGATACTCTCTTGAAGATCGGCAATCTGCATCCGTTGATGGTTTATGTCAGCCTGCAAACATCAGAGGAGCATATCAATGTTTTATCAAAAGTCCCAAGCATACAACTGGTTCTACACTTGGCACTTGGGGGCTAATGCGGATTGCTTTTTTCTTACTGCTTATTCAAAGTCCCAAGGATTCATACAAGTTTCAATCCTGGCACTTGGGGGCTAATGCGGATTACTTCTTCTTATTGCTTATTCAAAGTCCCAAGGATTCATACAAGTTTCAATCCTGGCACTTGGGGGCTAATGTGTATTTGTTCAAATTACTTAAAAGTCAATAATGTGCAGTTTGGAAAATCAAAGTCCCGGTTTGTTTTTACAAGCTAAACCGACCCTTGGGGGCTACAGGATACAAGGCAGTTAAAATACAAAGATAAGGAGGAAAATGTTTACCTCATAACGTTCCTTCATCAGATTTACCAAGTCAGCCTCATTGTCTCGGCTTGTATAAAGCCGGTTCAAGAATCCGGAATGAAGATCCTGGGCAGAAAGATTAGCATATTTTGACATATCAGTTTCTGTCTTCCTCTTGCCCATTGAAATAAACTCATCCTTGGCGGTATGTTTTGCCAAGATAACTGGATTGCCCGGAGCGGTATAAGCAGTGCCTGTAACAATAACATCATCGTCTTTGGCTGGGCTTGGCGGATTAGCACTTGCCTTCAGTGGATCAGCAACCGGACTTGCAGGCATAGCATGTGGACTTGAAGTATCATCATGTATGGCCGGATCAGCTTCCGGCGGATTAGCATTGATAGCTGGCTATGGCGGGACAAAATCATCCATGAGATTATCAAGATTCTCAGGAGCTTTCTCGGGTTCAAATTAACCGGTAGGGGCACTGGTCTTGGCCTTCTTACTCAAACGAGCTTGAGCACTAATATTAAAACAAGGATTAGCATGATCAACTGAGCTATGAAAGAGAAGGGAAGATTACACACTTACCCAGGGACGGTTTTCAGTGGAGGCAGTTGAGTGGTTGATGAACCGCCAGACGAATTAGAAGATGCCTGATAATTTGAATCAGATGAATTGAGAGGGCATCGGAAGAAACCTTTCAAAAGATAACGTTTTTCAGGAGAACAAGCAACCTCTGGACGACGTTTCTGGTTTGGGGTATGAGGTAAACCGGAAGAAGTGACCTGTTAACCACTGTGCCGGGTTGTGCGACGCCCTTCGGTTTGATGTGTCTTCAAAGAAAGTTTTTTGATCCAAATGAGCAACAGGGTGAGAGCATTTCACTTTCCGAACTGCACGGCAAAATCGTTGAACCGGCACAGGTTCTGAGTCAGAAAGACAAATTACCTCAACATGATCTGCATGGCTGGCCCCCGTATCATCCTGGGAGTAATCATTATTAGTAAAATATATAAATAGAAGTCAAGGGAGTCAAATTTTACCTCTTCAGCCGAGTCACTGACATCTTCTGGCGGTCCCGAAGACTCAGCAGTTTTCTTTTTGGCAGCTCTCTTGATGACCTTGGTCTTACCACGAGGAGCCTTAGCTACTTTATCTTGAGATTTCCTTTTCCAAAAGGAGCTACTGGCCTATGAGATTGCACAAAAGGATTATTATAGCAGTGTCAAAGCAAAGAAGGATCAGGAAAAGTACAAGGTTAAAGTCTTTACCACTGGTCGTTTGTTGGAGGCGTAAAAAGGACGCAGACCAATTTGAGTACATACGGTTAGCGGTTCATCAAGTATTTTCTTTACACTTTCACTGACTTCATCGTCAGTCAGTTCTATTTCATTAAACCGCTGTGGATCATTGGTGTTGCCGGTATATTCAAACATCAATCCGGGCCGGCGGCTTAAAGGAAGAATGCACCATGAAATTCAGCACCGGACGAGATCAACCCCAGTTAAACCGTTGGCAAGGAGAGCCCGAAGTTTGGCGAGTTGAGGTGCATAGGCTTGTCGGTCTTAGGCAGGCAATCGCTGAGGTAAAGGGTGATTATTGCTGAGTCGGTGCGGACGGTAGCCCGGTAAGGGATTCTCTTCAGCAGGGGCAGTATTCTGACAGTAGAACCAGGTTTGGTTCCAGTCTTTTGGATGGCTATGAAGTTTGGCGTGAGGAAAGTCAACTTCTTTCCTCTTTTGGATCGACACACCGCCAAGTTCAGTATTGGGTCCATCAGAAAATTCCGTCCGGCGGTTTAAGTGAAAGAGATCTAGAAAGAGGTCGACAGTTGGTTCTTCTTGCAGATAAACTTCGCAGAATACTTGGAAATTGCGTATATTGGACACAGAATTTGGTCCAATATCTTGAGGATGAAGTTGGAGCCTGGCAAGAACGTCCCGGAAAAACTTTGATCTGGGAGGACTGAAACCTCGAGCTAAATGTTGCAAGAATACAATCACTTCTCCATCTTAAGGTTCAGGGGGGCACTCAGGGCCAGGAACTCGCCAATGGAGGATATTTTTTGAAGCTAAAGCGCCGGTGGTGACATATTCATTGATTTGCGTTTCTGTGATCCGAGACGGAACCTAGTTGCAAGCAGCAAATTGCTTCGTCATCTTACAAAGTCTGTAAAAGGAAAATGGACGGTTTACGATTGGCGGTTCGTATGTGTTTGTCAAATATTAAACCGGCAATTCAAGGTATACGTATGAAGTAAACCGGGCATGGCTGTTCAAAGTCTAGATGGCGGTTTAAGAGAGGGCTAATGACATACGACGGATTATCAACACTAAAGGATAAACCGCCCTTTGGAGGCAGAACCCCGAACTAAAAATGTGTTAAGTGTTGTGGAAACAAGTTTTAGAAGATGGTGATATAATTTTGGATCTACCGTTGTTCAAGAGACAAATTTTTCTGAGCTGTACAATAGTGCTAAACAGAACAGAGAAGATTCGGATAAGGATTTACACAGGAATAATAAGATGTTGTAGTACGGTAGATTAAAGCTACAGATCCGGCCGCAAGGGGAAATTACCAGGTTTATCTAGATTCAGTATGATGCTAAAGGAAAAAAGCATAGGAAGGACCGATGAACACTGACGAACACCGAAGAAGCTTTGAAACCCTAATACAGATTCAACAAATAACAGGAAGGAGTATGTACCAGGGACACGCAGCGGCAGAGTATCTTCAGAGATCTGGTATGAACAGGGTGATGCAGCGGCCTGGTTGCTGCGGACTGGAAGATCAACGACGGCGGCGGTGGCGATACTTGAGGTCTTCGGGTCGCAAGGAGGAAGACGATGCGGTTTGGAAAGGGGGGAAATGGAAGGCGCCCCGGTCTTATTTATAAGGAAGTGGGGTAAAACAGCAGGCGCAAAAATCGAGGAGTCGGAAGCGGTAAAAGAGGATGGAGCTATCGCCTCGATCTTCGGGAATTAATTAAAGAGAAGGGAATCTTTATAAAACTTTTTATACAGAGATGACGTCACAATGATTTACTACAGTAACAGAAGAGGACGTCATGGTGATTCACCAAAGTTCACAGGGAGAAGACAATATGGCGGTTTACGAGAATTGCCAGAAATTCAAGGATTGAAGACTAACATGAACAGGTTCAAATCAATCTGGGGCCTAATGTTGAGGATATAACCACTGAGGGTAAACCGCCGAGGAGGGGCCGGTTCACCTTCAGTTATACTGAAGCCTAAGGAAACCCAGAAGATGGCGCTTTACGGATGAAGCTTAGAGGCCCAGAGCCCGCAGGCGATTTAGGGCCCATGATAGTAAACCGCCATGATTGTATAAACTTGCATTGTAAGATAAGAAAGAAGAGACCGAGGCGGACACTTGTATGAGCCAGCCTCGGGACTCTGTAGACCGGCCGGGGTCCTCCTGAGTATATAAAGGGGTGACCCGGCAGCGATTCAGGGATAGAGAACAACAACTCGAAGCCAGACAAAGCGGATTCGCTCCCTGGCCTTCGAAACCCCAGCAATACCAATCACAACTAGACGTAGGCTTTTACCTTCATCGAAGGGGCCGAACTAGTATAAAACTCTCGTGTCCCCTTGTCCGGTTTAACCCCTTCAAGCTAACCCGTAGCGATGGCTCCACGACTAAGTCCTTTCATGAGGACATCTGCCGTGACAATTCCACGACAGGTAGTACAAGAGTAGATCTACCACGAGACGAAGTCTTCAATCTTGTATCTTCATAGTCTAACAGTCCGGCCAATGGAGATAGTCCGGCTGTCCGGAGACCCCGTAATCCAGGACTCCCTCAGTAGCCCCCGAACCAGGCTTCAATGATGACGAGTCTGGCGCGCAGTATTGTCTTCAGCATTGCAAGGCGGGTTCCTCTCCAAATTCTGTGTACCTATCGAAATAATGTCTGGTTTCTTGTGAATGTTTGTACTCCTCGGCTTCCACGCCCAATAATGTTCACTTTCCACGTGTCGAGCGAATGTGAAGAGCCAGGGTGTTTTCATATTTACCCCCCTAGCTGTGTGAATGAGCCACCTATTTAAAAAGACGAGGATTCAGATCCAAATCACACCATCCCCCCTTGGCGAGCCTTCATCGGAGCGCACCCGACAGAGATCCATTCCATCATGGCCGGTCGATGCAGCTCCTCCTCTCGCACCCCTAGCTCCAAACCGGGAGATTGGGAGAGATGTTCCATCCCGCACAGCAAATCGGTGATGCTTCAGTCCAAGGGATTTCTCCTCCCAGCGTACATGGTCCCGGTTCGAGCCGGGCTTGCCACCTACAATGGCGGAGAGCAAGCGGAGAGCCGTCCCAATCCCTCCAAAGGGGAGCAGGTATGCCTTGTCCCTTATTTGGTAAGAGGGCTCGGATTCCCAATTCATCCGTTTCTCCGGGGGCTTCTGGAGTTCTACAGTCTCCAGTTGCACAACCTTATGCCTGCCTCCCTGCTGCATATCGCGGGATTCGTAGCCATTTGTTTGTTGTTTTTGGGCTGTGAGGCTCATTTCGCTCTGTGGAAGAAGTTGTTCTGCCTTATTCCCCTTCTAAGAAGGGATCAATATATCAAGTGGGCGGAGCCAAAGTGTGGCGTATTGCCGGGACCGCTACCTGTCCAGGACCCCGAAGAAGACGTCCGAAGACTGGCCTTCAGAATGGTTCTATATAGAAGATGTCCCCCTCCTGGACCCTATTCGGATCGGCCTTCCGGAGTTCGACAACGCCCCTTTGAAGAAGCGCCGGAGCTGGCGTCCACGGAGCTCCCTGGAGGAAGATGACAGGGACATTCTTTACCTGATGAGCCAGATAAGTTTTTTAGCTCGATCCGGATTGACCATGATCGAGGTCATGGCCACATGCATCATGCAACGGGTGCAGCCGCTTCAGTATAGAGGCCACCCCATGTGGGATTTCAACGAGGAGGATGACGCCACCCACCACGGCCGCAAAGGGCCGGGATCAGCTGCCAATCTAATAAAGATCTTATCCACTTTGTACAAGGGAGAAGAGGAGGAATTCCTTCGTGTCAACCCGCAGGGCGGATTTTCTATGTACAATCCTCCGGGCTGGGTAAGCGGAGACTTTTTATTGCCCATCCATTTCGTATTCCCGTAGTTAGGTATTCATTCTAGCGATTTTATCGCAGGAGCTGCGCCAGGCAGTAAAGGAGATAAACAGCCCTCCTCCGCAACCCGAGGACCCCGGACGGTCCCTTGACCCGGCCTCCCAGGAGGATCCGAACATATCTGTGGAGCTGATCGACGGGGTATTTTACCAATGGAGTAATGACAACGCCTTGGTGGCCATTACGGCCGATTACCCTGGGCTTGTTCCAGCCTCACAGGTGACTAAGACCGAAGTCCCGGCACGTAAAAAGGGATCCGTCATTGCGCTTTTTGATTGCCGTATAATAGCCGTGTTTTGCAGGGGAGGTCCTTGGGGAAGAAGGTTGAGCCTGTGGCAACTAGCCAACAAGGGGCCGCAAGGCCAGGCAGGCTGAAAAGATCTGCAGTCCGGATTGAGGCACCGGCGCAGCGGTACGGCGCGCCGTCTTTTTGCAAGACATTATTTGTGGAGGCATATTAACGCCCATGCCTTCTTTTCAGGAAAAAGAGAGCTCGCCGGACTATACCCGGAGAGGCTACCAATCGCGCCTCCACAAGCCAGGTTCCAAGGCCGGATTCAGAGGCGGGAACGAATACAAGGCGTGCGCCGGGTGCTCCTCCGACAGAGGATGCGGATAAATTGTCCGCCACCCATTCCGAGGTGGAAAGTGCCATGAACCACAGACGTCGCCAGACTGTTCTTCGTGACGCTTGTTTCTCCCAAGAGGCATTGAATGCCTTCAACTCGGGAGACACGCACCTCCGTGCCGCTCAAAATGGTCTAGCCAGAGCCACGGAGCAGTATGTAAAAGACATACGGGTGAGAAAATTTGATGATTATATATATCAATAGCCCCTGAGACTTGAAATAGTTAGGATAACTGATTTAAGGATCATTTGTTATGCAGGTTCTTACAGAAAAGAATACTCAACTGTCCCAGGAGCTGGAAGAGTGCAAAGCCCAACTGCAGGCCGCACTAGCCGCAGCGGGGGAGCCCAAAAAGACCCCCTCTGGTAACATATCCTTCGAATGATAAGTATCGTATTAGAGTGCGGCATATATGCAGATCTGACGATAAAATTGCAGATGATGCTAGAGTAAATCCGGATAAGCAACAGCTCATACGCCAGCTGAAGGCCGGTGAGAGCATGCTGACGAGGGTGAGGCAGGAGAAGAATGATCTCCAAGATGCCAACACCAAGCTGGGCATGGAACTAAAAGATGTTCGTGCCCAACTATCGGACTCTGTTAAGGAGAATTGGCGGCTTCGACGCAGCATATTTAGTAAGTGCTTGAACGAACATTGAAAAAAGAGTTTGGCGAGGAAGCTGGCTGACAGAGTTATGTTTGTAGGTATGCTTACAGGTCGTCCTGCTGAAGAGATGCCTGGTTTGACGGGTGATCTTCTTCCCGAGCTCTCGCAGTTGCACGAACGAGTTCGGCAGGTGATGCAAGGCGTCGCCCAGGCCTTGTGGCCGTACGTCTCCATACCCGAAGGCCTTGGAGAGCTTGCAGAAAGGCTGAAGGGAGCACGGCGGCGCTTCCGATTATGGAAGATATCGGCCTGCCGTCAGGGTGCCAGGGAAGCCTGGGCAATGGTGAAGACATGGTACACGAAGGCTGACCTGAACCACATGGCCGAAGTCGGACCTATGGGGCCTGATGGCAAGGAGATCCCTGTCAGTTTAGTGTACTGCCAAGTAGAATTGGCCGCAAAGTATTCCCAACAGGACTGTAGACTAGACAGCCTATTGGATGGCATTGAAGAGGAATTCAATCAGTCAAATTGACTATGTAATTTTAAAGTGACATGTATGATGCCTTCTAGCCGGATTGTAGATCGTTTGTCGTGGCGGACCTTTTCGCTTCAACCTCGGGACCCGACAGTCCGGAGTGTATCCGAATACCCTTTCGCTTATGTAAGAACCGGGGCATGCATGGAGACCAGGCGTAGGGGTCATTAGTGCTTTATCAGACAAGTGCCCAACTAGTTATGTTATATTACATGGGTAGTAAGAAACATCTTCCAGAGAGAATAGTTCCGTTAAGAGTTCCTTTCCCTGGGTAGGCATGCCCTAAAGTGCATGTCCGGACTGCGACAAGAAGTGTGGAAAAAACATCTAGGGGCAGATATGGATAATAAATAAAAGTCATCTTTTGTTCACCGACCGAATATTCTCTTAAGAACGCTAGCTTTCGGCTTCACCCAGTCTGAGGTACACGTCCGGCTGACCCGGCGGTAACAATCGCAGAGGTGCTCCCCTTATGCCCTAGCCGAATTAACAGGAACGTAGGGCATAAATACAAGAGCCAGGCAACCCAGCTTGGCCAAAACTTAAGTCATATCGATGCATATAATGGTGAAAAAAGGTACATGCGGAAGTATAACGCATGTGTTGGGCGTGATGCCTAGGTGAATCTAAGCTTCTGTAAAAGAAGCCCCCAGGGGTACAGAGTGCGGCTAGCATATCTATAATGTACAAGTGAGGCACAAGGTGACCCTTGGAGGCCTAGAGAAATAAAAGAAAGAAAGGGAAACAAGACAGATGACGCATATGCAGAAAATGGACAAAGTGAGGGGACTAACATAAAGTCCGGTGCTAGGCGTAGAATCTTTGGAGCCTGGCTACGTTCCATGGGTTCGGCTCGAGTCGACTAGTCGATGCATCCCGCAGTCGGTACGCTCCGCCGGTCAGAACTTGGTCGATGATGAAGGGACCTTCCCATTTGGGCTCTAGCTTGTTCTTTTTCTTATCCGGCAACCGGAGAACTAGTTCGCCAACGTTATAAGTTTTGGCCCGTACTTCTCTACTTCGGTATCTGCGAGCCTGTTGCTGGTGAAATGCGGAACGGGCTTTGGCTACGTCGCGCTCTTCCTCCAAGGTGTCCAGACTGTCCTGCCGATCGAGCTCGGCTTCTCTTTCTTCGTACATGCGCACTCGAGGTGAGTCATGAATTATGTCACAGGGCAAGACTGCCTCTGCGCCGTACGCCATAAAAAACGGTGTGTATCCGGTACTACGATTCGGCATGGTCCGCAGCCCCCAGAGTACAGAGTCCAGCTCCTCTACCCAATGCGTGTCAGACTCTGTTAAGGAGCACACTAATCTGGGTTTAATGCCGCTCATTATAAGACCATTTGCTTGTTCGACTTGACCGTTGGTTTGTGGGTGATAGACTGAAGCATAATCGAGCTTGATGCCCATTTTGCTGCACCAGAGTTTTACCTCGTCAGCCATGAAGTTCGTGTCGTTATCAGTGATGATGCTGTGGGGGACGCCGTATCGGTGTACAACCCCGAATATGAAATCTATCACCGGTCCAGATTCGGCTGTTTTAACATGTTTGGCCTCTATCCATTTGGTGAATTTATCCAACATGACCAATAAGTATTTTTTCTTGTGGGTTCCCCCTTTAAGGGGTCCAACCATGTCAAGCCCCCAGACCGCGAAGGGCCATGTAATGGGGATTGTTTGGAGGGCGGTGGGTGGCATGTGGCTTTGATTTGCAAAGAGCTGGCAACCGGCGCAACGTTGGACCAAGTCCTGTGCGTCTGCCCGGGCCGTTGGCCAATAGAATCCTGTACGGAAGGCCTTGCTTACAAGAGCCCGGGCTGCGGCATGATGACCGCCGAGTCCGGCATGAATTTCTGCCAAAAGGTTCCGCCCTTCCTCTTTGGAGATGCACCGTTGAAAGACTCCGGTAGCGCTTTTTTTGTACAATTCTCCCTCGTGGACCCTGTAGGCCTTGGATCGCCGCACTATGCAGCGTGCCTCATTTTGGTCCTCCGGAAGTTCCTGTCTAGTTAAGTAGGCCAGGAATGGTTCTGTCCATGGGGCAACAATGGCCATTATTTCATGGGCTGATTGTGTTATTTCGGTGGCGGAGCCTCCGATTGTGTCAGAGAGTTCGGTTTCGGGTATTTTGGCCGGGTCCGGACTGTTGTTACCAGTGTCCCCTTCCCATGCTACAGATGGCGTGAAGAGCCATTCCAGAAATATGTTGGGAGGTACCGCGTCACGTTTTGCGCCGATGTGGGCGAGGATATCCGCCGCCTCATTGTTTTCCCGAGCCACATGGTGAAATTCGAGCCCCTTGAACCGAGCTGACATTTTTAGGACGGCATTGCGATAAGCTGCCATCTTCGGATCCTTGGCGTCGAAGTGTCCATTTATTTGGGATATCGGGAGGTTCGAATCCCCGCGCACCTCTAGGCGTTGAATGCCCATGGATACTGCCATCCGAAGACCATGTAGAAGGGCCTCATATTCAGATGCGTTGTTGGAGTCCGTATACATTATCTGTAATACGTATTGAACGGTATCTCCTGTTGGGGACGTCAAAACGACACCAGCCCCCAGACCGGACAACATTTTGGAGCCGTCGAAGTGCATGATCCAGTTTGAACCTGTGCCGTGCTCTTTAGGGAGTTTAGCTTCCGTCCATTCAGCGACGAAGTCAGCCAAAACTTGCGACTTAATAGCTCACCGTGGCTTGTAAGTTATGTCGAACGGGAGGAGCTCAATGGCCCATTTGGCAATCCGGCCCGTTGCGTCGCAGTTGTTTATAATATCGTTAAGTGGTACTTCCGAGGCTACCATTATCAAACACTCTTGAAAGTAGTGTCGCGGCTTCCGGGATGCCATAATACTGCGGACGCTATCTTTTGATAATGCGGGTACCGTGATTTGCATGGAGTAAGGACAGTGGACACATAGTAAACCGGCTTTTGAAGGGGGAATTTTTGTCCGTCCACTTCTCGCTCGACAACGAGCACTGCGCTTACTACTTGATGAGTTGCCGCAATGTATAATAGCATTGGTTCGCCAATGTTTGGCGCGGCCAGGACTGGGTTTGTTGCCAATATGCCTTTTATTTTGTTGAGTCTGGCCGTGGCGGCGTCCGTCCACTCGAAGTGTTCGGTGCGCCGGAGGAGGCGATAAAGGGGTAATGTCTTTTCTCCCAAGCGGGAGATAAAGCGGCTTAGAGCCGCCACACATCCAGTTAATTTTTGTATTTGTTTGAGGTCTGAAGGGGTTGCCAACTGTGACAACGCTCGGATTTTGGCCGGATTAGCTTCGATGCCTCTACTGGAGACGACGAATCCCAGGAGCTTTCTGGCTGGTACGCCGAAAACGCATTTTTCCGGATTGAGCTTGATGTCATATGTTCGGAGGTTGTCGAATGTGACCTCAAGTCTTCTACTAGAGTTTCGACATGCTTGGTTTTAACGACCACGTCATCCACGTATGCCTCCACTGTTTTGCCGATCTGGTTTGCCAGACATGTATGAATCATGCTCTGATATGTTGCGCCGGCGTTTTTTAGCCCGAAGGGCATTGTGTTGAAGCAGAATGGGTCGTATGGTGTGATGAATGTCGTTGCGGCTTGGTCTGGCTCTGCCATTTTGATTTGATGGTAGCCGGAGTATGCGTCGAGGAAACATAGAGAATCGTGTCATGCGATAGCATCGATGATTTGATCGATGCGGGGGAGGGGGAAGGGATCCTTTGGGCAGGCCTTATTAAGGTCCTTAAAATCGACACACAAGCGCCAGGATTTGTCCTTCTTTGGTACCATCACCAGGTTTGCTAGCCAGTCCGGATGTTTTATGTCTCTGATGAATCCGGCCTCCAATAGCTTGGCTAGTTCCTCTCCCATGGCTTGTCTTTTAGGCTCGGAGAAACATTGAAGAGCCTGCTTGACTGGCTTGAATCCTTTTTAGGATATTTAGGCTGTGTTCAGCCAGCCTGCGTGGGATTCCTGGCATGTCTGAAGGGTGCCAGGAAAAAATGTCCCAGTTCTCTCGTAGGAACTCTCGCAGTGCGGCGTCGACATCAGGGTTTAATTGTGCCCCGATGGAAGCTGTTTTTGTAGGGTCCGTTGGATGGACTTGGAATTTGACTATTTCGTCTGCCGGTTTAAAAGAGGTAGACTTGGTTCTTTTATCGAGTATCACGTCGTCCCTGTTCACCGTGGAGCGCAGTGCAGTTAGTTCTTTGGCCGCTAGGGCCTCGGATAGTGCCTCAAGGGACAGTGCAGCTGTCTTATTTTTGGCGCGGAGTGCTATGTCCGGATCACTAACAAGAGTGATGATTCCGTTGGGCCCAGGCATTTTGAGCTTCATGTACCCGTAATGGGGTATGGCTTGGAAGATTGTAAACGCCTCCCGCCCTAATAGAGCGTGGTATCCGCTACTGAACGGGGCCACTTGGAATGTAATTTCTTCGGACCTGTAATTATCCGGCGTGCCGAATACCACGTCTAGTGTGATTTTTCCAGCACAGCGTGCTTCCCGACTGGGGATAATTCCTCTAAAGGTTGTGCTGCTTTGCTCAATGCGGCTCCAGTCTATTTCCATCTTTTGAAGAGTTTCCTCATAGATGAGGTTTAATCCGCTGCCGCCGTCCATGAGTACCTTGGTGAGTCGAAAGCCGTCCACGATTGGACTGAGGACCAGTGCGGCTGGTACTCGGGCTGTTCGGAATTTGGGTTCGTCACTGGCGGTGAAAGTAATAGCCGTGTCACTCCAAGGATTTATTTCTGCTACATGGCAGATTTCGGCTATGCTGCGAAGTGTTTGCTTGCGTATGTTATTTGACGTGAAGGTCTCAAAGACCGTTAACACCGCATTGTTGTCCACGGGATGGTGCTCTGTGGTTTTTGGGAGGAGTAGATCCTCACCACTTTTGGCCACCTGTTGGAGTATCCAACATGCTCTAAGGCTGTGCGTTGGTATTGCATCCGATGTACCATGAATTTTGCAGGGTCCGTTGAGCCATCCCTCCAGTACGGTTCCTTCCCCATAGAGGGCTTTTACTTTTTGGTAGTTAACCCAGGTGAACTGTGATAATGCACCCTTTTATTTCCGACTGGGTTTGTATTCAGGGCCGGATTATCCCAAAATTTTATTTCGGTTTTCCAGGCGCTTTCCATCGTATAGTACTTTCGTACTATGGACACCAAGTCGGCAAAGCGTGTAATTTCGCGACGACTTATGGCGTTGAGGATTCCCTTGTCCGTGCAATTATTGCAGAAGAATGAAATTGCGTCTTCCTCGTGGCAGTCCTTTATCCTGTTCATGATCAGGAGGAATCTGGCCCAGTGATGGTGTACTGTTTCTTCAGGATCTTGCCTAATTTGGGATAGATCGCGTATGTTTGGGTTGGTGGGTGGAATTGAATCTGAATCCTTACCCAATCTGAGACTCAGGGGCCAAAGGAGTTTCCAAACTCGAAGGTTTGGAGTCTTGGATGTTTTCCAATGAATCTAGCCCGCTGCCTGATTCTAGGTTCAGGCCTTGAGTGACGTCCTCCCCTTCCACGGGTATCCGGCTTGGAGGGATCGGGAATCCGGACATAGCCAGTCCTTAAGATAGATGAAGGGTTGCCGCATTGTTCTTCCACCACTTCAACGTGATGGGTGACCTGGGGAGAGTTGATCTCTCTCAGATCGGGTTTAGGCCCAATCTGATCGTAGTCTGTAATGACTCCCACGGTGGCGATGCGATCCAAGAGCTTGTTCAGGGAAGAGAGCTCCATTGGATCTAACTACTCGGCGACTTCCGAGTTGACCTGAAGATTGCTTTCGATGACCCGAGAAGTCATCGTCGGTGCAGCGGCCGAACGGGCGGTCATAAGAAAACCACCTAGTCGGAGAGTTTGGCCGATAGCCAAAGCTCCCTCAGCGATAGTGCTGTCTTTGAAGACGGGATGAGACATCCTTCCTGGTGGCGACGGCACAGCGGAACTCTCAATGAAAGCACCAATGTCGGTGTCAAAACCGGCGGATCTCGGGTAGGGGGTCCCGAACTGTGCGTCTAGGCCGGATGGTAACAGGAGGCAGGGGACACGAAGTTTTACCCAGGTTCGGGCCCTCTTGATGGAGGTAAAACCCTACGTCCTGCTTTATTAATATTGATGATATGGGTAGTACAAGAGTAGATCTACCACAAGATCGGAGAGCCTAAACCCTAGAAGCTAGCCTATGGTATGATTGTATGTTGTGATTGTTGTCCTACGGACTAAAACCCTTCGGTTTATATAGACACCGGAGAGGGTTAGGGTTACACAAGGTCGGTTACAAAGGAGGAGATATCCATATACGTATTGCCTAGCTTGCCTTCCACGCCAAGTAGAGTCCCATCCGGACACGAGACGAACTCTTCAATCTTGTATCTTCATAGTCTCACAGTCCGGCCAATGGAGATAGTCCGGCTATCCGGAGACCCCCTAATCTAGGACTCCCTCAGGCCTAATGCGTTTTTCGATGCTAACTTTGACCAAATATTAGAGCAATGATATATGACATGCAACTTACACAAAGCACACCGTTAAATTCGTCTGTGAAAGGTTCTTTCAATGATATAATTTTCACATTGTGCATGTCATGTACTATTAATCTTGTCAATAGTCAAAGGCGGTCTTAAAAATCTCATTATGCCCTATATAGATGGAAGGAGGGAGTATGAATCCATGTTATGTCCGATTAAATTTTTTCGCTTGCTGTATAATGCATGTAACCTACTCATACCAACATTTTAGTGCATTCCAAATGTCTATACTACCGCTGCAATTCAAAGTAAATTTGAATTCGTTTCTCTATTTTAATAAGAATCTACAATCATGATTGTTGCCAACTTCAACCATCATAGTTTCCTTGCTATCCACCAGATATAAATCAGACGGCCTATAATGCAGGATGGCAGGCACACCATCATCAACAACTCCGTTTTTTATAAGAGTAGAGATAAAATATATTAAATGTAGTATACCATGTTCATAACCACACCATGTGTATCACCGTTATATATATTCACACATCCGTCGGTTTGAAACACTATGATAAATTCTTCAAATATCCGAATTCGCTTTTTATAATGAAGTATATATGATCTCTATTCGTCTTTTACACCCACACAACCCTCTTATCTTTGTAGCTAGTGCTAACTTTCTCTTGTGCATGCACGCGCCCGCATCCCTCTCACCCTCCCTTAGCATTCTCTAGCTCCATCGCGCAAATTCGTCTTTTCACTTTAGGTCGTTCACCCACGGTGTGTGTAGGCCCCCCAGCTCCTTCTTTACGGAACACATCGATCGATATGCCTCTCTAGCCAGGTGTGCCTAGCACAAACACAAGCTTCCCCTCTTCTCTTGTCACCGTCCATGCCTCACTCCCACCACTCTTTTCATCGTTCTCGTACTCGCACACTCCTCCCCCTCGATATAGTATGCCTCTCGTACCACCTCCTACATGCATCCCTCTCTCTCTATCCTTCTCCTCGTGCCTGGTTTGCTTCTAACACACACATGCATGTATACCGATCGATATCCCAACATATACCTAGATCGACTTTAACTACCCCCCCCCATCGATCGACGTACCTCACAAGTTATGTCTCTCCTTTCTCTTACAAAGGGCGATTGATCTTCCTATGTAGTTACGTCTGCTTACCACAGCCACATCGTCCCCCCTCATCATTCGTGCATGCATCCTAACCTGTCTCTCACACGCACGTGCATAGACAACAAGCAGCCATCTCCTCTCATATTGATATTGCGGGCGTGCCCTCCGTTTGTCTAGCAACCCTATTCCACCATTTGTTAGAAGCAACTCCACTACCACCCCCTCCAAGACTCTAGCTCTGTCTCTCTCCCAAGCTTATTCATCGCTTGCACATATGCATGGATGCTGATTGATCTCCCTTAATACATGAGGCAGATCGATCTCCTTAATACATGAGGTAGGCCTCTCTCCTCCTCCACACATATACCAGCCATTGTACCTCTATAGTTAATTGGGCCTCCCTCTTCCCCACCACACACCGATAGTCGAGCACTACAGGTAGGTATCCATGCCACAGAGACAAACTGCACATGTCCCATCTCACGTTCCAGTAGGCCAGCCACTCTATATCTTTGACGTGGGCACACACAAATTCGATGGCACTCTTTATCGATCGCGCGCGCACACACACACACATCATCCCTCTCTTCGGTTCTATGGACACCTCAAGCCGATGATACCTCCACTCTCTTCTCGTGGATCGCCCCCTCTATATATATGTTATATCCAGGACTCTATTTCACACACATTGCATATGTTAAATATTTTGATTGACCCCCCCCCCACAAAAAAAACTCTCAAGAACCCAAACACTATATCTCTCTAGGTTTGTATCTCTCTCACACAACCCCACGTAGGTGGTGCACGTATACAAGAAGAGAATAGGTGCACCGTTCACGTACTCACGCTTCGTGCCCAGCCACACCCGCGCGGGTACACGGTGGAGCTCATTTCTCCGCAGAAGCTGAATTTGTTTTTGAAACATCAAGTGGCCAGAGACTCGAAAACTTATTTGCCCATTAGTGAGGGTGGTGGATTTTAGTTTGTACAATAATGCTGCATCCACCTAAAGTAACAAAAGTTCTTACATAAACTTCCTAGTAATTCCCTCTTCGTAGGTGCAGCATTACTCCTAACATTTGTAATATCAGTTTGAAACTTGTAATATTGCCGTGTCCTATTCCTGTGTTTTCAAAATCCTATGAATCAAACAGGTCCTGAGTTGGTGATGATGTTGTGCCTCCCATCTTTCACCAATAGCCATCGGATCTAGATCTGACGCATACAAACCAAGCTTCTCCATTTTTGCAAAAAGATGCCCGCACTTGTTCCCTATTTACAAACAACTCCTTGTCTCTCACAATCAGCCTCATCTCCTCCCCACCACATCTAGGAGTAGAAGGCCGTGGAAAATCTGGCGCGATGGCCGCTGCAGGAGCCGTCCACCCCCAATCTTGGTGTTCCGTGCAATGCACGGGCATCTACGCACGGGAAATTATGTCGAACAGGGCTAGTTGTAAGTAGGCTAGCTCTATAGCCATGATGATAGTGACTGTAGACAGTGAGGCTGACTATGGTATGCCGAACACGGTGCCTATACTCAGGTGTCATCTCCGGCGCAGGGTCTTGTCACTTCACTGTGAGGAGCAGCACGTAATAATTTGACCAACGGGTAGTAAAGTGCTAGTACTCCTACTACTACATTGGTAGTACTACTACTAGTACTAGTAGCACCACCGTCTAGATTTAGGAGTACTACCATGTCCATCTGGATTTTATTATTTGACTAGCAATATCTAGTAATGCATGTCACCAAAAATGTACTACTCCCTCTGTAAATAAATATATGGTGTTTTATTCCTATCGGCGAGAGAACTTAATGTTTTTTGCTACTCCTAACTAGAGTACTAATAGGATTACATGCAATGAACTAAACACTGCATGTCATGTTTGGTAGTCTCAAGTCATTGAAAGCATGCACGGCCCACATCTCTCATTGGTTGATATGTCACGAAATAAGAAACAAGGAGGGAGTTAATGCACCGTGCCTAAGTATTTTGGGATTATTTGGTTTTCGTAAGGTGACTTACAGAACATTTTTGTTTACATGCATTAACATTTTATTAGTTAAATCAAAGGTCAAAACTTGGCGCAAAATGCAAAGGGGACCAATAAACCGGCAAACATCAAACTTCTCTCGTTTGGCCCCAACTAGAGGTCCGGTGAGATGACTATACTGCACCGGCACGGAGGGGGACGCAGCTTCATTGACTTACCGCAACTGCCTTTGGGTGAATGACACATGGCCCCAGGGGGTGGCTGGCCCACCTATCATACAGCCAAAGGCAGGTGCAGTAGAGGGCTGAGGAGTAGTACGAAATCCTACGCACCTACGCACACTAACCAAGGGCTGAGTGATCACTCGAATCGCAAGATCAGTTGACTAGAAGCTACGCTAGACCCATGGAGGCGATGAGCGCGAGCATCAGCCAGCTGTGCCAGATGGTCCACGACGCCGACCTGCGGCCCGGCACCAAGGAACGTCTCCAGGTAGTATTGCTTGAGGCCGCCAGGGCGAGGGGCCGCTTGGACGACAGCTTCGTCTCCTTGTTCGATGAGGTCCTCGTCGGTTTCCTCGACAAGTTCACCGTCGTCAAGAAGCTTGCGGATGACTTTGACGTAAGCCTCCAGCCGACGCGCCCAGGCTCTGCGATGCCCGCCACCCTCAACGGCCACTATGGTAACAACCTCTTTGACACACTGGTGGCCCTGCGACTGCCCGCCGTCGCGCCGGAGAATGTCCACCTCGAGGTCGCGCTCACCGCGCAGCGCCTGGCGCAGCCAGACACCATCGACATAATCACCCACGTCTACGCGCAAATCGTCCACAAGGACTACTACATGCAAGAGGAGGATGATAGGACGCTGGCCTTCTTGGAGCACAGGGCAACCTTGGACGGCACTATTCAGAAGCACGTTGAGCTCGCCGCCAACGCCGCTGCTCCTCACACGTCGGTTGGTGACCCGGCGCACTAGGGCGTGAGGATGTCGTTGAACGTTGATGGATCCATATGTATTTTTATCTTTCCATCAAATCCATGTAGTAGTATATGATACTACAGTAATTATCTTACCTTTCGCATCAACTTCATAATTTTCGTACGTACTCCATGCATGAACGGCGCCAGAACCAAACTTCTCATTACTCTAGAAAAATCGTTATTTTCTATCTATCGGTCGCGCCATGGAGCAGAACCAAATTTTACAACTTACGAGTTCAAAAGGAAAAGCCTGCCGTGTTCGCGTCGCACCCCCACACGGTTGGTCCGGCATGCCGCTCAAGCGGGAATGCGTGCGGTGTTGCATATTCACTTACAAGTGGGACCGCAGTTGAGCAAACCGACTATCCGCAAACCCCCACCCTGCCCACCACGCGATGGCTGAGAAAACAGGAGGGAGAAGAGATGGTTGTAGCATGGACTCCAAGAAAATTGGTGTCGGATGGGACTCGTGTGGGTGGCGTGTGTCGTACTGCTAGACGTGAATGCTAGTTATGGCCCATGCCACCCCACTATATCGAGCCTATATCGAGGTACGTAGAAAAAATTTCCTGTAGTCTGTGCTCAGCCCTCCTCTATCTCTCTTCTCAGCCAGCCAGCGGACGCGTGGAGCCCATCGTCTGTTTGCTCACATGCGGCCCCACATGTCAGTGAAAATGCAAGAGGACCCATTGAACATGCACATCTTTCACCTCGACGTGTTGGTGATGAAAAACAAATCCAATAAAGATCTTCGGTGGCCGCTTTTAGAGTTACTCAAGAGTAGTAAGATTCTATTTACAGTTTAACCCAAGATGCACATCTCGTGGCTTCAACTACCACTCTATTTTCTTTCATGACACGACCTGGATGATGGATGTCCCACGTGTCGGCAAAAGGAGGAAGAACCCGACCAAATCTTCGGTTCTTCTCTCGGATGAGATTAGTGCACTTGTTGATACTCCTACTAGAATAGAGGCTAGACATGACACTAGAGGCGAGGAAGCAACGTCTACTTCTTTACACTCAAAGAAGAAAGAAGCACGCAAGATCGAGCCTCCGCAGATCAGCAATGAATGCATCGAGAAGGCACTAATCCAACTTACAGGAGTAGTAAAATGTATTCTTGTGGTTCTTGTTTTCTTTGGTCTTGCTTTTCTAGTCAAATTTATCGTTGGAGTTCGTGCAAAACGGAGGTCCGTATGGGGTCGTGCGTTGGAGTTGGCCTTACAAGTGGGACCGCAGTTAAGGAAACCGACTATC
Organism: Triticum urartu; assembly: GCF_003073215.2. Lineage (NCBI taxonomy): Eukaryota > Viridiplantae > Streptophyta > Magnoliopsida > Poales > Poaceae > Triticum > Triticum urartu. The sequence goes on along the minus strand of NC_053022.1, from coordinate 502,882,173 downwards.
GGCAAACCCCCACCTCGCCCGCCACGCGATGGCTGAAGTTAGAGAAACGACGAGGTTGAAGAGATTGCTCTAGCACGGACTCCAAGAAATAATATGGTGTCAGATGGATGTCGTGGTGGTGGCGTGTGTCGTACTCCTGGACGTGAATGCTTGTTCTGGCCCATGCCACCCTACTACTCCTACTACTTACTCCTACTATATAGTACTAGTATCGAGGATTCGAGGTGCTGGTTACGTACAGCGAACACATTAACATATGGCTACAGTAAAAACACCCGCCCGACGCGCGAAGCATGTGAAGCTAGTACAAATAGTATACTACTATTGTTGATTGGCCTCATCCGATAACCTGTTGCAATGCACGTACAATTATGTATTCGGAAAATATTTTTTTGCCTCGTCGCACCACTCACTCAGAGAAGAGACTCGAAAGCCATTCATAAATTTAGTAAGTTTATCACAGGCATATCATTTTATTACATACAACAGGTCATCAACCCACATCAACAACGAGGATACATTATAAATACTAAAGTTTTCACCACACAACAAATAACAAGACATGAAATGAACTTCAACTCAACCATTCCGTGGCGTTGGAAACGCTTGCTTTGAACCACAAGTGATTCTCTGGGACGGGCCATCCGTTGTCGATCTGGAGACCAACGCAGGACCAATCATCCAGGCTGAAGCGGCCTACTATATCAGTGCCAGGGTAGGGAACCACCCAAATGTCCAAGGTATAGACACAGTTGCTTCTCATAAATGTGTCAACAGCAGTTTGATCGCCTTTCACCATCATCGGATAGTTTTGTCCAAGGAAGAGCGAGTTTTCTCCAAGACTATCAATTCTGTGCCAGGGAGAAGGAGTTGGCGCTAGCACACTAGTATCCATCCCGAATACCATCCAACGGGTGTTGGAATAGGTCCGGAGAGTGCGACCATGGGAGACACCTGCTTCCTTAGCAGTAACATCATCAGTGGGTTGTATACACACAAGAAGAGGTGATCCATCGGAATTAGTTGCCAGGCGCCACAGAGTATATGGGCGCTGCTCGTCCTCATGCTCGTGATCATCACCATCGTCATCTCCCCCTTGGTTATAAGAATTTTCAAGTATAGGTGGTGGGATGTTCACAGGACCTTGGAAACACAAGAAGAAGGTTAATTAGTAAAGGGAAACTTGCTAACCCGCATGCATGTGGATGAAACAATTATAATTACGGTGGAAGACAAACATACCGAAACTACTAGGATGCCATGCAGAAACAGTGCCAGGAGTGGTGGCAGCAAACACAAGGCCCTCGTATTGAATTGCATCACGGTACTCATCCGCGTACAGAAACTGATTTTTGTGCAATATCCATCGAGTCGAACCACGAAGGACGGCAACAAGCTTGTCGAAGATAACAACAATTTGATAGTTTTTGTAATTCCAAGAGCGGTTGGGAACTCAACAAATTACTATCTTCCGTAGAAGATAGTCACCATGATCGTATTTGAACGTGCGTATATTACCGGTGTGCTCAACCTCTGGGCAGTGTGCTGAGATTTTTGGAAGTGGAACCCGGTGACGAGTGTACACATTCACAAGTTCCCACTCGCAGTTGGACCCAATGTAAACAACCCAATCTCCATTTGCGCCCGCCCAAGCCTTGCCCTCAAGCGATGGCATCTTAACATCATATGTATCATTATCAAGCGGCATCAACTGGCACAGGGCGAGGCCTCCGTCGTGCCGGCGCCAGTCATCATGGTCACGGCGAAGAAGATAGGGGAGATCAAACCGCTCCTTGACTCTTGGGTTCTTTGTAATTATGTTATTAGATGAGTCGAGAATGGGCTTGAACGAACCTACCATGCTAGCCGAGGGGATGACGTCGCACCGATCAATGAGTTCCTCCACCACGTCATCTTTTAGATCGGGGCAAGAATAACGGGGTCGTTTCCGGCCTGTTCCCTCCATGGAGAGGACGATCGAACAATGGCAGAAGAAAGGGTGAAGGGCTGAAGGAAAATGGAGGAGGGAGAGGAAGAGCGTGCGACAGCAGTTCCAAATCGAGAGGGAAAGGCGAAGAGTCGGTGGACGGTTGCGAATTTGCCACGGTTCACGAAGAGGGCCCCCGGCCTACACGTCCGTTCGGAAATACTCCTACTACTTGCTGTCATCTCACACATATGTTGGCACGGGACCACATGTCAACGAAACATGGTGTGTAATTTCTCGTGCAAAATGCGATCTGGCCGCGTTGGCCCGAGGTGACGCATTAGTTATCGACCTTTATTTTTTTAATGGCGTGCCGATCAGTTTTGAAGCACGACTAACTGGTACTGTACGTGGAGAGGATGACAGCAGGGACCCGCCAAGGTCATGGCAGTACGCAATCAAGTGCCTCCTTATTTCAAGCCAATAAAAAATGGCTCCTCCTAGTGGATTTCTGACATCTGGGTCCCATGCCATTATCAACGTAGTCAATAAACGAGAGAATTGCACAACGAGCGGCTGACACCAGGGACCCAGCAGCTCGCCCAGTTATTTTTGTTTTGGGTTAATTTGATAAATGCCACTCCAAATCTGGTGTATCCGAGAAATTCCACTGAAATTTCCAAACTTTGAAAAATGCCATTTCATGCCATTTCTAGTGGCATTTTTCGAAGTCTGGAGTGGCGTTTTTCAAACTTTGCAAACTGCAGTGGTGTTTTTCAAAGTTTGCAAAAATTCCAGTGGCATTTTTCAAAGTTTGGAAATTGCAGTGGCATTTTTATGAATCGCCATAATTGGAGTGGCATTTATCTAATTTGTTTTTGAGACGGAAGCAGGGTGTCAACTGGGTTGTGCAGGACACTCTAGCCTGTCTAGACAGCCTTTTCTTTTATGTTTACCACAGACCAGCCTAGTAGTTTTTTTTCTTTCTGAAAATGGCTAGCCCAGTTCTTTTGTGATTTGTCAACTAAGTCGCTTTATTAGGCCTGCTGGGCTGCAAATCTTTCAAGACGAGGAGAGCTTCATTCGGCTGGCCGAGAAAATGGCCTATCAGTAATGAGAAATGGGTTGTATATTTTTTAAACACATCAAACCGGCAATTATTTTCAAATATCTTTTTTCATTTCGAGATTTTAAATTGCATTGATTTTTATGCGTGGACAATTTATTGGATTTTATATTGATATAGATATATTTTTAAAATCAGTCTGAATGTGACTCGAAATTTCGGGATTAAAAACAGTTCAGACCGCACCGACATATGCAAAATTTCGTATAATTTTTTGACCGTGGCCACAATATGGGCTGTAATGCTAACATAAAGAATATGGGCTCCAAAAAACCCGTAAGAATTAGCAAATGGGCTGTAAATTATTTGAAATAATGGCAAATGGGTTGTATGTTGTTTTCCACAGATATGAGGCTTTCCACAGATGGTCTGTATACTATTGGATGTCCATCCAAAGGCCGTCGTGCTTCTTCAATCTCTGCTCTTCCTGCTCCAGCCGCTCAAACAAGCGCCGGCGGGACTGCCTACTCCCTCATCCCCGCGGCCAACTGTGCTGCCGCGCAGGCCTCACCGCCCCACCGTACTCCCATCGCTGGCCTAGTCATCCCTCTACTCACCCACACCTGCTGTTATTCTCCGGCGACGGCAGACGAACTAGTAAACCCTTGTACAGTCGTACTCCCCTCCGCGTGGGAAACAAAAACAACGGCCGAGTCTTCCCTGCCTCCATGTCGTTCCCTTCCTAGGCCTCGCCGTCATCCACCGCCCTGGTGCTCTCGGTGTGGCGTGGTCAGCGTGGTCAACGACCGACATGCATCTGAAGTGGACTGTACGTGGAGAAGCTGACAGCTGGGTCCACGGCCGCACGCAAGGAAATGCCTCCTTATTACGCGCAAAATAATGATTTCCTCCACCTGACATCTGGGACCCACCGAAACGGCCTCTGTATTTCGCGAGAAAAACGTTACCGCCGCTGACATCTCGGACCCACCAGCTATATCTTCGCACGCAAGGAAGTGCCTCCTTATTACGCACAAAAAATGAATACTCCCCCTGCTAGCTGGGACCCGGTATAGTGGGCCTACTAAGTTGACGGGGACGAAGGGCTTTGTCAACTTAGTCAATATGCACGATTCTAGCTCGACTGAACGTACGATGTCCATCCAACGGTCGTAGTGCTTCTTCAACCTCTGGTCTTCTTGCTCCAGCCGCCCAAAGCAGCGCCGGTCGTGCTGCCTGCTCCTGCCTCCCGTGGCCGGCTGTGCTGCCGCGGAGGCCTCACCGCCCCCATACTACTCCCACCACTGGCCAGGCCATCCCTCCACTCCACTCACCCACACCCCCTGTTATTCTGCGGCGATGGCAACGCAGTCGAACCAGTGAACCCTCGTACTCCTCTCCGTGTGGGCATCCACTGCCGCGTCTTCCCCGGCTCCGCGGCGTCCCCTTCCTATGCCTCGCTGTCGTCCACCTCGTGGTGCTGTTGGTGCGGCGTGGTCAATGTGGTCAATGACCGAATTCCATCGGAAGAATACTGTACGTGGAGAGGCTAACAGCTGGGTCCACGGCAGCCGCAAGGAAGTGCCTCCTTATTACGCGGAAAATAATTATTCCTCCACCTCACAGCAGGGACCCACCGAACGCCCACCAGTATATCGCGAAAAAAATGTTTGCCCCTGACTGCTGGGACCCACCCGACAGGCCACCGTATTTCACGAAAAAAACGTTCCCCCTGCTGTCAGCTTGGACCCACCGAAAGTGCCTCCTTATTACGCACAAAAAATGAATACCCCCTGCTAGCTGGCACCCACCTTAGTGGCAGGCTGACTTGTGGGCCTACTAAGTTGACGGGGATGGAGGGCTTTGTCAACTTAGTCAATATGCACGATTCTAGCTCCAGTGACCGTACGATGTCCATCCAACGGCCGTAGTGCTTCTTCAACCTCTGGTCTTCTTGCTCCAGCCGCCCAAACCAGCGCCGGTCGTGCCTCATGCTCCTGCCTCCCGTGGCCGGCTACGATGCGGCGGAGGCCTCACCGCCCCCTACTACTCCCCCAGCTGGCCAGGCCATCCCTCTACTCACCCACACCCCTTGTTATTCTACGGCGACGGCAGCCTCACACCGCAGCGAACCAGTAAACCCTTGTACTCCTCTACGTGTGGGCATCCACTGCCGCGTCTTCCCCTTCCTAGGCCTCACCGTCGTCCACCGCCCTGGTGCTCTTGGCGCGGCGTGGTCAACGTGGTCAAGGAACGGCTTCCATCAGACGTGGACTGTACGTGGAGAGGCTGACAGCTGGGTCCATGGCCGCAGCAAGGAAGTGCCTCCTTATTACGTGCAAAATAATTATTCCTCCACCTGACAGCGGGGACCTACCGGACGGGCCACCGATATTTTGCGAAAAAAATCGTTTCCCCCTGACAGCTGGGACCCATCGGACGGGCCACCGTATTTCGCAAAAAACGTCCCCCCCCCTGCTGTCAGTTCGGACCCACCGGAAGTGCCTCCTTATTACGCACAAAAAATGAATACTCCCCAGGCTAGCTGGGACCCACCTTTCTGGGAGGCTGACTTGTGGGCCTACTAAGTTGACGGGGATGAAGGGCTTTGTCAACTTAGTCAATATGAACGATTCTAGCTCCAGTGACTGTACGATGTCCATCCAACGGCCGTAGTGCTTCTTCAACCTATGGTATTCTTGCTCCAGCCGCCCAAAGCAGCGCCGGTCGTGCCGCATGCTCCTGCCTCTCGTGGCAGGTTGTGCTGCCGCAGAGGCCTCACCGCCCCCTACTATTCCCACCGCTGGCCAGGCCCTGCGGCGATAGCAGCCTCACACCGCAGCCGAACCAGTGAACCCTCGTAGTCCTCTCCGCGTGGGCTTCCACTGCTGCGTCGTCCCCTTCCTAGGCCTCGCCGTCGTCCACCGCCGTGGTGCTCTCTGCACGGCGTGGTCAACGTGGTCAAGGAACGACTTCCATCGGAAGAGTACTGTACGTGGAGAGGCTGACAGCTGGGTCCACGGCCATAGCCCAGTTTTTTTGTCATTTGCCAAGTAAGTCGCCTTGTCAGGCCTGTTGGGCTGCAAATCTTTCAAGACGAGGACAGCTTTCATTCGGCTGGCCGAGAAAATGGCCCATCAGTAATGAGAAATGGGTTGTACATTTTTCAAACACATCAAACCGGCAATTAGTTTCAAATATCTTTTTCTCATTTCAAGATTTTGAATTACATTAATTTTTATGCATGGAGAATTTGTTGGATTTTATATTGATATACATTTATTTTTAAAATCAGTTTGAATGTGAGTCGAAATTTCGGGATTAAAAACAGTTCGGACCGCACCGAAATATGCAAAATTTCGTATAGTTTTTTAATCATTGCCACAATATGGGTTGTAATGCTAACAAAAAGAATATGGGCTCCAAAAAAACCTTAAGAATTAGCAAATGGGCTGTAAATTATTAGAAATAATGGCAGATGGGTTGTATGCTGTTTTCCACAGATTTGAGGCTTTCCTAAAAAATGGTTGACGCACAAGCACTGACTGTTGGATGTCCATCCAACGGCCGTCGTGCTTCTTCAATCTCTGCTCTTCCTGCTCCAGCCGCTCAAACAAGCGCCGGCGGGACTGCCTGCTCCCTCCTCCTCACGGCCGGCTGTGCTGCCGCACAGGCCTCACCGCCCGACCGTACTCCCATTGCTGGCCTAGCCGTCCCTCTACTCACCCACACCTGCTGTTATTCTCCGGCGACGGCAGACGAACCAGTAAACCCTCGTACAGTCATACTCCCCTCACGTGGGAAACAACTGCCGAATCTTCCCTACCTCCGTGTCGTCCCCTTCCTAGGCCTCGCCGTCGTCCACCGCCCTGGTGCTCTCGGCGCGGCGTGGTCAACGTGGTCAAGGAACGACTTCCATCGGACGTGAACTGTACGTGGAGAGGCTGACAGCTGGGTCCACGGCCGCAGCAAGGAAGTGCCTCCTTATTATGCGAAAAATAATGATTCCTCCACCTGACAGCTGAGACCCACCGGACGGGCCACTGTATTTCACGAAAAAAAACGTTCCCCCCGACTGCTGGGACCCACCAACTACATCTTCGCACGCAAGGAAGTGCGTCCGGGCAAAAAAAACGATTTGCTCCCTGACTACTGGGACCCACCAGCTACATCCTCCCAGGCAAGGAAGTGCCTGACAGTCGGGACCCACCTGGTCAAAGCGTACGTACCGTTGTCATTCTGGTCGCGAACGCGTATGTACATATTGGTCGATGTAGAGGCGCGCACGTGTTGTAGTAGAGGCGCGCACGTGTCGTAGTAGAGGCTTGCATGTAGCATGTACACGTACGTACAGCAGACAGGGTGCAAGAAAGAAAATATGGCCACGTATGTGTACATACGGGCGGGGTCTCGAATGCCTACTCGTGCATACGTACGGCCAGGGCTCGTGTACATGGCTGGGTCGGAACGGAGAAACAGCGTCGTCGTCGTGTTCATGGGGAGGCAACGAAATGCGTCGTGTTCATGGGGAGGCAACGGAATGCGTCGTGTTCATCGGGAGGCAACGGAACGCATGGGAGCCAACCGGCTGGGTCGGAACGGAATGCGTGGCCATGTTCATCGGGAGGGCTTGGACGGAACAGGCGATGGAAACGAGGCCTGGTGTACCGCACAACGGAGGAAACGGACCTCCTACGTTCAGAACGGGGTCCTGTTGATCGGGAGGGGTCTGGCATACCGCAAAACGGAGGAAACGGACCTCCTACGGTCGAAATGGGGGTCCTGTTCATCAGGAGGGGTGTGGCGTACCGCAAAACAGAGGAAACAGACTTGCGTTGGAGCGCTACGGTCGAAATGGGGGTCCTGTTCATCGGGACGGGTGTGGCGTACCGCAAAACGGGACTCCACGGGATACTGTTCATCTCCACCGTCGACCCCCTCCAGCCTCCACGAGCTACTGTTCATCCACCATCGACCTCCTCCAGCCTCCACCTGCGACTGTTCATCCACGGGCTCGTGTTCATCCAGCCTCCACCGCGCGCTACTCCACCGACTACTGTTCTACCATCCCTCTCCACGGGCTCCTGTTCAACCACCCCTCCACGGGCTACTGTTTATCCTGCCCTCCACCATCTACTGTTCATCCTGCCCTCCACGGGGTGGTCCTGTTCATCCAGCCCTCCACGGGGTCCTGTTCATCCAGCCCCAACCGGCTCGATCGATCGGGGTCCTGTTCATCCAGAGGCAACACCACGGGGTCCTGTTCATCCACCCCCACTAGGAACTGTTCATCCAACCCCCCCCCCCGGAACGCTCACTGTTCATCTAGAGGCAGCATCGATCGGCTTCAGTTAGCAGCAGTAGCAAAGGAATCGCTCGATCGGGTTCAGTTAACAACCATCGATCGATCGCTCGGGTTCAGTAACGCGTAGCCTTCAGTGCAATCGCTCAGGTTCAGTTAGAGCCCAACGCCTCGCTCGGGTTCAGTTAGAGCGAACGCCTCGCACACACGCGCGTACGTGTATGAGAGAAGCGCGCATCGCTCGGCCCCCGACCTCCCACCGTAACCGGGCACTCCCTAAAATTTTCCTCGCCCTCGCTTCTACCACGGTTTTTTTCGTCATGGACGGCCCAAAGAATGTCATGCAGCTGCTTCTCCGGCCCGCCCAGGACGAAAAGCCCATTTTCTGTCATGATTTTTTGTCATAGAAGTAGGAGCCCACCACATCTATGATGATACCGGGTTTTGTCACAATTATCGTCAAGGAAGTGTCATATGTATGACAGAAAAAAAAATTGTTTGGCCCAAAATGTCACGGATGTGTCTTTTTTTTGTAGTGGTGTTACACTCGGGCCGCTCACCTCCTGGCCTTGACCACGGCATGGCGACCTGGAATACCAGCGACGACCGAAGCCTGCCTAGGGACTGGGACCTAGAGGCGTAGAGCGCAAAGCTACCGCAAGAACGAAAAGGGGGAACAATGCTGAAGCGAGATACACAACTACAACCTTATGCTAGGAGAATAAACCTTGGAGCAAAAGCATTACAGTTTTTGTTAAATACCCCCACGGGGTTTGTCATGATTTCAAGTAGGGAAAAAGCAAGAAGCATCAAGGGGGCCTGACTACTGGGAATCACCGACGACACCGAGCGGACGCCACAGCCGCGCTCCACGCGCGGCGAGAGCTCGGTGGCACGTAGGTGTCGTCGCTGGACTCCGGAGAGTTGCTGGACTCCCAGGGGTCGTCGCTGCTGCTGGAGGAGCTGTCGCTGAGGCCGGAGGCGGGCTCAGCACCCACAGCCGCGCCACGTAAGCTACTTCCCCCGGGGCAGCACTCCAGCACCGGCCCTCCTCGTCGAAGACCTTGAAGAATGGCGTGGAAGCGCCATCGTACTCGAAGTGGATGGCAAGGGCCCCCTATAGACGGCAGGTGCGGGTGACCTCGCCCTATCCTTGGGTCATGAAGATGTTGTCCGGGGGGACTACCTCAACCTCCGCCCCCGTAGCCAGACTGCAGCACCCGGCATGCTGCAGCCACAGCTCAAGCGCCCCCCTCAGCGGCATCTCCTCAGTGAAGAACCGCGGGAACTGGATCCACGTGCGCGGTGGCATTGCTGCCCACACCATGAACTCGCGCGAAGTGCCCTCGGCGTGGGTTCGCGGGCCAGCTGGCCGCGCATCCTCAGCTTGTCCACCGTGGTCGCGGCCCCGCACGGCGCTGTGCGTTGCCGCCCTTTTCGGAGCCCTACACGCGGGCGTACAGAGGGAGCGGCAGGCCAGGCGGAGGCCGCTCGTACCAAGGCTGCGTCACCTCCTGCCTTTCACCGGCGTCGCGAGGGCGTCCAAACATTTTCTTTGGCGAAAGTGGCTCGGGCACCTCCCGAGGGGTCTTTCCCTTCTCCGCCACGGAGAATCTCCTAATCGGTGCCATGGGTGTTTACGCGGCAAGACGGCGAAGCGAATAAGAGGAGGGAAAAGAAGCAGGCAGCAAGAAGACAGAGATGAATGAGGGGGGGCTCTGCCCCTCCCCTCATTTATAGCCAAAGGGAGGCCAATCGCCTGCCTCCACGATCCCACACAATGATGGTTTTCTCTACATGCACCGGAGTCTCAACAAGTCGAACGGTTATCGAGGCAACATGGGGAAGTGAAGACGCCCACGTCCCATCAATTGCCACGCGTCGACCAAGGTCGCATGCGGTTAGGGCCCACGGCACTCCGCACTTGCCCTTTGGCTTCGCCTCAAAGCCAAGTTCGAGCGCGCCTTGGGCCCGAGGGCTACTGTCGACGTTTTGGGAACTGGGGTACCCAGACTTGCCTGCTTGCAGCCCACGGTGTGGCTCCATCGACGGCCTGGTATGGCCCAGTTTCATCATCAGCAACTCAAGACCCTCACGAGGGGCCACGCCTCGCGAGGCGGACGACACCAAGACCACCACGAAGAGCAACCTCCTCAGGCTGGCTCCGGAGGAGTGGAGATTTCTATGCAAGGATCATCTCGTGAGGCTCGGATGACGTGAGCCACGATGACCAAGGCCAAGCAGGCGCCAGCGGGTGCAGTGTACCAGTCTCTTCTTTGGTGCTAAGGAGGCAGGCGCAGACACGGAGTCCCGAGGAATCAGGCAAAGGTTTCCATTCTAGTGCAACAAGACCAAGACCGCCAGGACGGCAGGACGGAGGTCATGGCCGAGCCCACCACGGCATCACAACCAGAGGCTTTCGCAGGCGAAGACTACTTTTGTCAGGATAGCATGTACTAGTTGTCTCCCTTCGAATTTGACCGTTGTGGCATCCTTCCCGCCTTCATTTCGGACGAGGACCAAGGCCACTATAAATAGGACTTAGCCACCACCATAGAAGGAGAGATCACTCAGACCACCCTCACACCCACCAGCTCATCAAGCACAAGAACACTCCTCCTCCTGAGGTTGTTCTATGACTGTACTAGTTCATCCTCAGCTCCTCGAGGCCAATTCACCACAAAGCAGGAGTAGGGTTTGACACCGCAAGGTAGCCTGAACCTGGGTAAATGGTTGTGTCTCTTTTTGATTCAGTTCGTCGAGCTGGGTCGTGAGATTAGCAAGTAGGCAGACTGGGGAGGACAAGTTCTTCGCATGCACCCCAGAGTTTGAACCTCTCAAGGGTCTGCGAAAGCCGAAATTCGACAATGTTTTTGGAGTTTTTGCTTTTGTGAAGAAAGTAAAACGAAAACAAGAAAAACTATTTACACAGGAAAGCTCCCAACAAGTAAAAGAAGAACGAGAAATCTTTTTGGATTTCCTTTTAATACTACAACTAAATAAAGTAGAAAGAAAAACTAAAAAGAAGCAAGAACTAATTTTTTGGATTTTCTCAAAGTTTTTCAAATACACAAGAAAACAAGAAATGTAAACTAACATGGATAATAAAATGAAAAAGTATGAACACCGACAAGTGGAATGAGTGTGTGAACATGAATGTAATGTTGGTGAGAAATATGTACTCCCCCAAGCTTAGCCTTTTAGTCTAAGGTTGTCTAGGGCCACGGCTCAAAATAAACATCTCCTCGATACTGTGGTGGGTCCTAAGGGTTCCATTGGTTAGCGAGCTCCTGTGGCTCCCACTGATAAATAGGCTCCTGGTAAGGTTAAGGAGTTGGTGCAGGCTCAGGTGCTGGAGGTTGTGTCAGCCTCTAGTACATGTAAATATCCTCGGGTATAATAGTGTACATGCATGAATGAATATCGAACAAAGAAGGTGCGGGCAAGGTAATAATCTCACAAGTACCCTGACTAAATACTAGGTTGTAGAGGAGCGGCTTGTCATCATCTTTGGAAATAAAATTATGTGCTACCATACTAGCATAGTTTAAATATTTAGTGGGTGGCAACATCTCCTCCTTATTATCATGCCTAAATGGGTAGCTCAAAGTGTTTAGCAAGGTGGGAGCCATAGACACCTTAAAAAATAGTACCCTTCGAGCGTTCATGTTCAACCGTCGAGCAACAATAGTGCCCAAACTAAAAGTTCTGTCAGCATATAAAGCATGGCGCAAAATGACAAGGTCAGGGGCATTGAGGCATCCACTCTCCCCACAACCAATTAAACATCTCCCGGGAAATAATGAATAATAGCGTAAAATAGGAAAATGCAAACTAGCCACTCTCGCTTCTGACACTCTTCTTTATTCCCCCACAGCAATTTCAGAAAGAAAATCATTCACGTCCCTAGGATGTGGCTCACTGATGCTGCCCTCATAAGGTATTTTGTAAACATCGCAAAAATCAAATAATGTCATCTCCTTAGGCTCATCATACAAATGAAATTCTACCGTGGGTGGTGATTTGCTAGAATAACAATGAAAGTTTTGCACAAAGGTGTTAGTGAATAGGAGGTATTGATCACACTTACCTTGAAGGAAAGGAAGGAGGCCTGCATTCTCTGCCAAATAATAGAAATCAGCATAAATTCCAGCCTCTCTCAAGAATGTGTTGCTTGGCCACTCACACGGCCGAACCTCCACAGCAAGAGGAAGGTTGTACTTGGGCTTCTTCTTCTCCTCATTTTCATTCCCTTCCAAATTCCAGCTTGAAGAACCCCTTAACCACCTCTTCATGGTTTCTCTTTCCTTTGAAAATTTCTAAAAAATTTAGAGACTCAAAATAAAAGTGAACTAAACTCAACAAAATTGATAGCAACTACTCCTACAAGTGTCTAGAGGCTATATCATGCAACAGAACTACTTTGGACCATATAAATTTGACATGCAAGCTCAAGAACAGGGTCACCATAGCAGCAAAAATTTGCACTAAACAAAGCACTATAGCAAAAAGTAATTGGACCAATGGAGGAGTCACATACCGATGAAAATCCCCCGGAACAGTTTCAGCAACGGAGTTCCGAGCAAAGAGATCGAAAATGGCAGCAAAATGAGCAAGAACACGGCTTTGAGCAATGGTTCGATTTTTTCTGGAGGAAGACGAAGATACGACAGGTACATCCTCACAAACACCGATGGGTATAGCAGTTGATTTATCAACCATTTGCACAGAGATTTCAATGGGTGTCAACTTATTCAATTCAAGTCTACAGTATAAAGAGAAAGGCATAACACTAACACCGTCTCCCAAATCACATAAAGAAGTTTTAACATAGTTTCTTTTAATGGAGCATGGTATAGTTGGTATTCCTCGAACTCCTAGTTTCTTTGGTATTCCACCTTTAAATGTATAATTAGCAAGCATAGTGGAAATTTCTGCTTCAGGTATCTTCCTTTTTTAGTAACAATTTCTTTCACATACTTAGCATAAGGAGACATTTTCATAATATATGTCAAACGCATACGCAAAAAGACAGGTCTAAGCATTTCAACAAAGCGTTCAAAGTCTCCATCATCCTTTTTCTTGGATGGTTTAGGGGGAAAGGGCATGGGTTTCTGAACCCATGGCTCCCTTTATTTACCATGTTTCATAGCAATGAAGTCACTCTTATCATATCTTTTATTCTTAGGTTGTTGGTCATCAAGATCAACAGCAGGTTCTATCTCCACATCATTATCATTACTAGGTTGAGCATCAACATGAACATCATCATCATTATTATTACTAGGTTCATGTTCATTACCAGATTGTGTTTGAGCATCAGAAATGGAAATATCATTTGGGTTCTCAGGTGTGTCTATAACAAGTTCACTAGAAGCATGCAAGGTCCTATCATCTTTCTTTTTCTTCCTAGATGGCCTAGGTGCCTCAGTATTAATTCATTGAGAGTCTTTCTCAACTCTCTTAGGATGGCCTTTGGGATACAAAGGTTCCACAGTCATTTTACCACCTCTAGTCATAACTCTAACAGCATGATCATTCATCTTATTATTCATTTCATTCAGCAAATCATTTTGTGCCTTGAGAACTTTTTCTACTTGGGTTTTGACCATGGAAGCATGTTTAGTAACATACTTGAGATCATTAACAGTTCTACACATATAGTCACCCAAGTGTTCAAGCATATAAGCATTTCTTTTCAATTGACTATTAACATATGCATTGAAGTTTTCTTGTTTAACAATAAAGTTATCAAATTCATCCAAGCATTGACTAGCAGAATTATTATGAGGAATATCACCTTCATCAAATATATACAGAGAATTTACGTCTACTACCTGTGTCGGGTTATCAAGACCACGTATTTCTTCAATAGGTGGTAAGTTCTTAACATCTTCAACTTTAATACCTTTTTATTTCATGGATTTCTTTGCCTCTTGCATATCTTCTGGATTAAGAAATAGAATACCCCTCTTCTTCGGAGTTGGCTTAGGAGTGGTTTAGGAAGAGTCCAATCATTATCATTACTCAACATATTATTCAATAGTACTTCAGCTTGTTCAGTAGTTTGTTCCCTGAAAACATAACCAGCACAACTATCTTGGTGGTCCCTAGAAGCATCGGTTAGTCCATTATAAAAGATATCAAGTATTTCATTTTTTCTTGAGAGGATGTTCAGGCAAAGCATTAAGTAATTGGAGAAGCCTCCTGCAAGCCTGTGGAAGACTCTCTTCTTCAAATTGCACAAAGTTAAATATTTCCTGTAAAGTAGCTTGTTTCTTATGTGCAGGAGATTTTTTCCAAAGTAATATTGTAACGCCCCGAGACCGTTGCGCCAGGTGTCTTCCAGTTATTCGATGTTGTTGCCTTGTCATTTGCTTGCGTGTCGCTTGTTGCCATGTCATCATGTGCATTGCATCATCATGTTTTCAAAACTTGCATCCGTCCTGGTCTCCTCGTTCCGTCTGTTGTCCGTTCTGAGCCCAGACACACTTGCACGCGCCCGTGGCATGTCCAAAATATTATTTTGTAAGTGGCCGTAAAATGTTCTCGGAATGGGTTGAAAGTTGGCATGCGGTGTGGTTATGTTGTAGGTAGGCCGCCTGCCAAGTTTCATCGCATTCGGAGTTCGTTTGACACCCCAACGATAAACTATAGTGACAATATAGTCGGTCTAACGTCGGACGTTTTCAGTCTCCGGAAACAGTCGACGGGTCTCTCTCTTCTCTTCTCTCAGCCCAAGGCTTTCTGCACAGCCACCACCACTCACCGCCAGGCCCAACCTAACCTCTCTCGTCAACCCACGGCCCTCCTCGCGTGCGTCTGAAACTGTCCCAAACCCGACCCGGATAGTCATCACCGTTGCGTTCAGATCATCCCCGAACATCTACAAAACATCTCCGTTTCCTATTTACATTTTCCTAGCCTATCTATTCTTGACCGTCGGATTTTGATCGGATGATCCAACTCCCCTCTTTTCCCATATATATGTACACCCTAGTCCATCTTTAGACCCAAACCCTAAAACGTAGGGATCTTGTCCCATCCACTCATCGCCGCCACCACTCCACCGAATCCACATCGGGATCCCACCTACCCAAACCACCGCCGCCATCTTCCCTTGTTTTCAGTGCCACCCAATCAGCAGCAATGCCCGAGCGCTCCTATCCACGTCGGCATCCCCGTCCCGAACCTCATCGTCGTCGTGCACCCTCCCTTGATCCATCGCCCGGGGACGTTTCCGCACTGGACGAACACCAGGCCAGCCCCGCGCCCCCTCTCTTTCGTCTCACTCCTCTGCTCATCTCTCTCTCTCTCCTGGAGCTCTCAAATCCCCTCCTCTGCTTCTTATCGCAGGAACCGGACGCAGTCGTCGAACGCCATGGCCGCCCCTCGCCTCCTCACTTTGTTCCTGGACCCCTTGCGCCCCGTCACCCACGTCCAGCGCCGCCATGGATTCACGCCAAGACCTCCTCGCCAGGCCGACCCCGTCCCCTTTCGTCTCAAGCGTCAAGTGCAGCTGCCTCCTCTGTCGACTTGCACCCCGCCGAATCCGGTGGCTCGTAGCACCACCGCCACCGTCGCCTCAAATCCCTGCCGCCGGCACCGCGAAGTCTTGATGATGCCGTAGCTCTGTGTAACACCCCGGATGTAATTTACCTAATATGTACTCCAACTCTTGCCGATTCCGGCGCTAAGTAATTTTATTTCCTCGGGTTCGGGTTTTTGTCTACGTGTGTTGTTGTCGTTGTCATGCATCTCATATCATGTCATCATGTGCATTGCATTTTCATACGTGTTTGTCTCATGCATCCAAGCATTTTCCCCGTTGTCCGTTTTGCATTCTGACGTTCCAATCTCCTACGGTGGTCCTTTCTACCTTCCTTCGTGTGTGGGGGTTAAACATTTCCGGATTGGACCGAGACTTGCCAAGCGGCCTTGGTTTACTACTGGTAGACCGCCTGTCAAGTTTCGTACCATTTGGACTTCGTTTGATGCTCCAACGGTTAACCGAGGGACCGAGAAGGCCTCGTGTGTGTTGCAGCCCAACACCCTTCCAATTTGGCCCAAAACCCACCAAAACCCTCTCCATCATCTAGAGCGTTCGATCACGATCGCGTGGCCGAAAACCACATCTCATTTGGACTCTCCTAACTCCTCCTATGCCTATAAATAGGTCCTCCTCCGAAATTCACGCGTCTTCTTCCCCCCCTAAACCTAGATCAGCTCCACCTCGCCGCCGGAAGCGTCCGATTCAGACCGGACGTTGTCCGCCCGCTGCCGCCGACCTACCAGACGACGCCACGTGTCCCGGGCGTGCCCACATCGCCGCCCCCTCCGCCGCCGGCCCGCCAGGCCCGCACGGGGCCCTCCCCGGCCCGCGCGCCCGCCACCGCCTGTCGCCCGCTCCGCCACGCCACCTCCCACGCCCGGCCGCGTGCACCCGCCGCCGACGAGCTCCGCACCGCCGGCCGCCGCCTCACCTACCATCGCCACCGCGCCGCGTCGGCTCCAGCGCCGCCCAAGTGCCGCCCGGACCTCGCCGCCCGTCCTCTCCTCCACTCCGGCAAGCCGCCGGCCTCCTCCATGCCAACTCCGGCCGCCTCCCTCGCGAACTCCGGCTATCGACGAACTCCGGCGAGCGCATCAGTTCCCGTGCATGATCTGGATCCAGATCTGGTTCTTGAGGTTGACCTAATCTTGCCCGAAACCCTAGATATTTTAGCATATTTCATCATGTCGTATCTCCGCACTCGTAGCTCCGTTTTGGGCGTGTAGCATATCAAAATGTTTGCCTCAGAGAGTACATCATTTCATATCATTGCATCATTTTCATTTGAGCTCATCTTGAGGCCCGAAATGCTGTTGGAAGAGAGCTATTTGAGTTAATTGTCAGATCTGCTGCATCAAATAGCTATTTGTTATTTTTGCCATGATTAATGTGTGCATGATATGCTCCTGAGCTCTACATGAGTTTTGTTATATGCTTTGCCATCTTTACATAAGTGCTTACCATGTATTTTTTGTGATATGTGTGGTGACTAGCACAAGCTTCTAAAGTAGTGCATTCGTTAATGCTGATTTCAGGGACTTAGAATTTCTCCAAGTCCTTGATCTGATTTTATCAATATGACATATGTTCATGTTGTTCCCTAGTGATCCATGCCTCTTTTGAGGATGATCAGTAAGGATGATTTATTAATATTGTGATGCTCTATCCATCCTTGTCTTTGTTTGCAATTATGGAGCACCCTAGCGTGAGTCAATCGAGCTCTACTTTTGCTATTTCATGATTCCTGGCAGATTGTCTGCTTGTTAGCGATTTTGCCGAGGATGTTGTTGTTGATCCGTGCATGCTATGTTGTTGTTCTTGCCATGGCTAGCTTATATGATATGTATTCTTGATGGGTGTTTGCTTAGTTTGTCATGCCTTGCTCTGTAGTGAGTCCATCGAGCTCGTAAACATGCCTACTTGTTAACAGATTTGCATGTTCCAGTTTTTCTCCAAGTCTGAGATCAGGTTATGTTTTTGCCATCTTCACATGCTTGCAATTGTATTTTCTGATCCCTTTTGGCTCAAGGTCACTAAGGGACTTTTGTTAAGCTCTTTGAGTATCTCCATGCCATGCCTTGCTTTGCCATGTTAAGTTCCTGTAGCATATAGTTTTCGTGCTCCAAAATGTGCTACCTGATCTGAAATTCCAGACTTGTGTTAATTTCACTAAGTCTGAAACCTGTTTATCATTTGCATTTTTGCCATGCTTGTTTGGACCTGTTAATGAATGAATTGGCCATAGCTCAGTGTTCATCTTTTGTCAAGCATTATAAGTGGATCCCTGCCATGTATTTTGTTGTCATGTTTGAGTGCTGTAGCATAATTATCTTGATGCATTTAGATGGCTACTTGTTGTTTATCGCAGACCGGTGCCATATTTGTTTTGCTTGCCATTTCCAAACCGTGCATCCGATTCCGGTGATCTTTATATAGATTTCAACCGAAATCACCTCACCTTTCCAGTGGCACTCTTGGATTTCCAAGTTGAGGCCAGGTCCAATCATTCCTTGTCAAATCTTGCATATGCATCACATATCGCATCCCGCATAGCATACCATGTTTGCATCATGTTGTTTGAGCTTTGCCCGTGGTTGATTGTGTTCCTTTTGCTTGTTTGTCTTGTTTTGGTAGAGCCGGGAGACGAGTTAGCTAATGAGGAGCCCGTTGAGTTTGCTTTCGAGGACCAAGTCAACTCTGACAACTTTGCAGGCAAGATGATCATACCCTCGAAATCACTTCTATCTTTGCTTGCTAGATGCTCGCTCTTTTGCTATGCCTATGCTACGATGCCTACCACTTTCTTATCATGCCTCCCAAATTGCCATGTCAAACCTCTAACCCGCCATGTCCTAGCAAACCGTTGATTGGCTATGTTACCGCTTTGCTCAGCCCCTCTTATAGTGTTGCTAGTTGCAGGTGAAGATTGAAGATCGTTCCTTGTTGGAACATTGTTTATTTCTTGGGATATCACTATATTACCTTGTTATCTCAATGCATCTATATACTTGGTAAAGAGTGGAAGGCTCGGCCTTTTTCCTAGTGTTTTGTTCCACTCTTGCCGCCCTAGTTTCCGTCATATCGGTGTTATGTTCCCGGATTTTGCGTTCCTTACGCGGTTGGGTGATAATGGGAACCCCTTGACAGTTCGCCTTGAATAAAACTCCTCCAGCAATGCCCAACCTTGGTTTTACCATTTCCCACCTAGACTTTTTTCCCTTGGGTTTCCGGAGCCCGAGGTTCATCTTTTTTAACCCCCCCCCCCCCGGGCCAGTGCTCCTCTGAGTGTTGGTCCAAACTAGAGCCCCTTGCAGCGCCACCTTGGGGAAACTCGAGGGCTGGTTTTAGTTGTATGGATTGCTTATCCGAGTGTGCCCTGAGAACGAGATATGTGCAGCTCCTATCGGGATTTTTTGGCACATTCGGGCGGTGTTGCTGGATTTGTTTTATCTTTGTCGAGGTTGTCTTGTAGAACCGGGATGCCGAGTCTGATCGGAAGTCTCGGGAGAAGGTTTATCCTTCGTTGACCGTGAGAGCTTGTGATGGGCTAAGTTGGGACTCCCCTGCAGGGTTTTGAACTTTCGAAAGCCGTGCCCGCGGTTATGGGCAGATGGGAAATTTGTTAATGTCCGGTTGTAGATAACTTGAACCTTAACTTAATTAAAATGAATCAACAGCGTGTGTTACTGTGATGGTCTCTTCTCGGTGGAGTCCGGGAAGTGAACACGGTGTTGAAGTAATGTTTGCCGTAGGTTGTTCTTTAGTTCTTCGTTCGCGCTTTGCCTTCTCTTCTCGCTCTCTTTTGCGAACAGGTTAGCCACCATATATGCTAGTCGCTTGCTGCAGCTCCACATATTACCTTGCCTTTCCTATAAGCTTAAATAGTCTTGATCGCGAGGGTGCGAGATTGCTGAGTCCCCGTGACTCACAGATTACTTCCAAACCAGATGCAGGGCCCGATGACTCCATTCCAGATGATGCGCTTGACCTCAAGTGGGAGTTCGAAGAATACTCACGCCGTTACTATGTGTCTTTCCCTGATGATCAGTAGTGGTGCCCAGTTGGGGCGATCAGGACCATGTCGCTTGTTGGGGTTGATCTTCTATTTTGGTACCGTAGTTGGACCATGAGTGTATTGGATGATTGTAATGCTATTTATGTACTTTGTGTGACGTGGCGAGTGTAAGCCAACTATGTACCTTTCCCCTTATTATATATTTACATGGGTTGTTGTGAAGATTACCTTACTTGCGACATTGCTTTCAATGCGGTTATGCTTCTAAGTCGTGCTTCGACACGTAGGAGCTATAGCCGCATCGAGGGCGTTACAAGTTGGTAATCAGAGCCTTCCCCGACCTTAGGAGCCCCCCTGCTTGATCGAATTAGCGGACGAGTTGAGTCTAGAAAAAAATGTTTTGAGTCATTTAGGAATTATATATCGGAGAGTTTAGGAATTCTTTTTACTCCCCAGTCCCTTCATCGCCCTGGTAAGGCTTCCTGACGTAGAGCTTTGACTCTTCTCTTCTCAAATTTCACTAAAAAAAATTAGGATCACGCGGGTATCTTGGAATCGTTCCGATCGATTTGTGAAGAGAACATTGTTCTTGGTGCCTCATGTCATTTAGGGGTTGTGGCAATGTCCCGGGGAGTTGAGCTCCAAGGTGTTGTCGTCACAATTTTATCGTTGCAGTTCTGGAATACCTGAGTTTAGTTCGCCGACATCGAAAATCTCTTTTATGCAGTTGTTGGTGAGATAACCTCGACGCCACCCAGTACTGGGGCCGGAGTTCGGGAGTATTGCCATAACTTGTATAACGGATGCTTTTCGAAGGTTGAGGTAGATGATTTCCTAAGTCTTCTCGGTTATGTGTTGAAGGATGGATACAGCTGGATGTAGGATTTGCTAGATTTGGGTGAGATATTATGCTTCCCCTGTATCTCCAACACCTGATTGCATAACCGGAAAGGTTCGGGAGTTTCATAGGTGGGAATTCTTGTAGCCCTAGTTCTTCTTCCACGGATATTTGGTTTGAGATTGGGTGATCCTTACCGAGTATTCGTTCTTGCTCCGTACCTTGTTGATTTTATTCCTCTACCTAAATTCTAAGTGGCTTCTCAATTTATGGATATGTGACCATTTCAATTGGAATGCATTCGTTCATTTTGTTCGGATGTGAAGACTATATGTTGCAATTTCTACCCGTTGGATTCAGCTTCAATTTTCGTCTATCAATGTGCTAATGGATGTCAACCTCTTCAGGATGGCTCCTCCAACGCGCACGACTCCGAATCCTGATCCGCCACCACCTCCACCTCCTCCGGAGGCATGGCAAGCTGTGATGGCCGCTACCAATGCAAACACGCAGTTGATCATGCAAATTCTTCAAGAGCGCAACCAAGCGAACCAAGGCAACCAAGGCAACCAGGGCAACAATCAGAATCGCTTTGCTACACTCAACCAGTTCCTTGCTAACCAGCCAAAGACTTTCAGCAATTGTGTTGAGGCAACTGACGCTGATGATTGGATCGTGGACTTGTGCAAGCATTTCGAGTGCAGTAACGTCAGGCCTGACGACTTTGCCAAGTTCGCTTCCTTCCAACTCAAAGACCAAGCTGCAGAATGGTTTCAGTAGTACAAAGATTCCAGAGGAGGCCGTGTGATTACCTGGGATGAATTCCGTCAAGACTTCAAAGCTCATCATATTCCTCATAGCGTGGTTGAAAGCAAGCGTGAGGAATTCCACAACCTGAAGCAAGGCTCTATGTCTGTCTATGACTACAACAAGATGTTTCAGAAGCTCGCCCGCTTTGCTAAGCAGGACGTCCCTGACGAGAAGACCATGATATACCAGTTCAGGGGTGGTCTCAGAGAAGAAATCCAGCTAGCTCTTGTCCTCTTTGAGCCCAGGAGGTACGATGAGTTTTACAACATGGCATTGAAGCAAGAGGCTTCTCAACTGAAGTGTGATGCTTCCAAGAAGCGAGTCAGAGATGCTACTCCTTCTTCCTCAGCTCAAGTGGCTAAGCAGCAGAAGTATTGGCTTCCTCCTCCTCCGTTCCGTCAGCCTTATCAACAGAAGAGCAAAGGTGGCAGTGGATCTTCCCACCCACCCAACCCTGGCTTTCAGAACAAGACTTCGTCTCAAGCTCCAAGATCGAGTGCTCCATATCACCGTCTGCTTTCAGAGGTCACATGCAACAAGTGCCAACAGAAGGGTCACTATGCCAACAAATGCTTCAATCAGAGGCGCCTCCCTCCTCCTCCTCCTGTGAGATCGGCAAGTACAATTGTGGTCAAGCATAACCCCAAGTATGACAAGGTCAACATGGTGAATGCAGCTCAGGCAGAGGACTCGTCAAATGTCATCATGGGTAACCTTCCTGTTAACGATATTCCTGCAAGAGTTCTTTTTGACACTGGTGCATCGCATTGTTTCATCTCGAGACCTTTTGCATCTAAGCATGATTTTGTTACTCAAGTGTTGCCAAAACCGTTGGCTATTGTCTCTCCAGCCTGTTAAATGACATCTCGAGTATGCGTTCTGGATGTTTCAATCACTTTGGGTGACTATAAGTTCTTGTCCTCTCCAAATGTTCTTGGTGACTCGGATATTGATCTTATTCTCGGAATGGATTGGCTTTCTAAGAACAAGGCTCAGCTTGATTGTGCAGCCAGGCAGATTCAATTGACTCATTCGTCTGAGGATGTAATTGTCTTTGCCGCTCGGGATGATACCATCCGTCTGTTTTCTCTCAATGAGAAGGGTGAACTGGATGCCATCTCTCAAATTCCAGTCGTTTGCGAATATCAAGACGTCTTTCCAGAAGAGCTTCTAGGAATGCCTCCGCACCGGCGAGTTGAATTCGTCATCGATCTTGAGCCTGGCACGGAACCGGTTTGCAAACGTCCTTACAAGCTCGGACCTGAAGAGTTCAAGGAGTTGAAGAAGCAACTCGATATTCAAGAGCGAATGGGTCTCATCCGACCTAGTTCTTCTCCGTGGGGTTGTGGAGTACTTTTTGTGAAGAAGAAGGATGGAACGGACCGACTTTGTGTTGACTACCGTCCATTGAACAGGAAGACTATCAAGAACAAGTACCCACTTCCCAACATCAATGAGCTGTTCGAACAACTCAAAGGTGCCCAAGTATTCTCCAAGCTTGATCTTTGTATGGGTTATCACCATATTCGAATCGGTGAGCAAGATATTCCCAAGACGGCTTTCAGAACAAGCTATGGTTCATATGAATACACTGTCATGTCTTTTGGCCTCGTCAACGCTCCTCCGACTTTCTCTTGCATGATGAACTTCATCTTCAACGCCTACACAAATGACTTTGTTCTGGTCTATCTCGACGACATTCTGGTCTTTTCGAAGAACAAGGAAGATCATGCCAAGCACTTGCGTTTGGTGCTCGATAAGCTCAGGGAACATCAGTTCTACGCCAAGTTCTCAAAGTGCGAGTTTTGGCTTGATGAGGTTCTTTATCTTGGGCATATCACCTCTACCAAGGGCATTGCGGTGAATCCTGAGAAGGTGTCTGCAATTGTGAATTGGGAACCACCTCAGAACGTGAAGCAACTCCGCAGCTTCCTTGGTCTCGCAAGCTACTGTCGAAGGTTCGTGGAGAACTTTTCAAAGATCGCGAAGCCCCTTTCAAACCTTCTCCAGAAGCACGTCAAGTACGTTTGGTCTCCGGAATGTGACATCGCTTTCAACACTTTGAAAGAGAAATTGGTCACTGCTCCAGTTCTGACTCCTCCTGATGAATCCAAACCGTTCGAGGTCTTCTGCGATGCCTCTCTTCAAGGTCTTGGTGCAGTGTTGATGCAAGAGAAAAAAGTTGTGGCTTATACCTCTCGCCAGTTGAAGCCCAACGAGAAAAATTACCCCACTCATGACCTCGAGTTGGCAGCATTTGTGCATGCTCTTTTGACTTGGAGACATCTCTTATTGGGAAGAAAAGTGGACATCTTCACTGACCACAAGAGTCTCAAGTACATCTTCACTCAGCCTAATCTCAACCTCAGGCAGACTCGTTGGGTCGAAATGATTCAAGAGTATAATCCGAGTATCGAGTATACTGCAGGCAACGCCAATGTGATTGCTGGCGCTTTGAGCAGGAAGGCTTACTGCAACAGTCTGATTATCAAGCCTTTCCAACCCGAGCTTTTGAAGCTTTCCGCAAACTCAATCTTCAAGTTGTTCCTCAAGGTTTCCTCGCCAACCTTCAAGTCTCTCCTACTTTGGAAGATCAGATTCGCGAGGCTCAACTTCTTGATGCTATGGTGAAGAAGGTGAAGATTGGGATTGCCAAGAGTCTACCCAAGTACAAGTGCTACCGCCTTGATGACAAGGATACTCTCTTCTTCGAGGATTGTATTGTTGTGCCTAAAGGTGACCTTCGTAAAGTTATCATGAATGAGGCGCACAATTCACTCCTCTCCATCCAACCTGGGAGTACGAAGATGTATCAGAACCTCAAGCAGGCTTATTGGTGGACTCGAATGAAGCGTGAGATTGCTCAGTTCGTGAATGAATGTGATGTCTGCAGAAGAGTGAAGGCAGAACACCAAAGGCCAGCTGATCTCCTCCAACCTCTTGCCATTCCAGAATGGAAGTTTGACCACATTGATATGGACTTCGTGACTGGGTTTCCAAAGTCGAAGCGTGGCAATGATGCTATATTCGTTGTCATCGACAAACTCACTAAAGTGGCTCACTTTCTGCCTATCAAAGAGTCGATCACTACAGCTCAATTGGCGGAGCTGTATACCTCTTGGATTGTCTCTCTCCACGGCATTCCACAGGTGATCTCTTCAGACCGTGGCAGCATCTTTACATCCAAGTTTTGGGATTCTTTTCAAAAGGCCATGGGCACCAACATCCGCTTCAGCACAGCTTTCCATTCTCAAACTAGCGGTCAAGTCGAGCTTGTCAATCAGATTCTTGAAGATATGCTCAGGGCTTGTGTGATCTCTTTCGGTATGAAGTAGGAAGATTGTCTTCCATATGCCGAATTCTCCTACAACAACAGTTTTCAAGCAAGTTCGGGCAAGGCCCCATTCGAAATTCTGTATGGAAGGAAGTGCCGTACTCCTCTTAACTAGTCAGAAACCGGTGAACGTCAACTTCTGGGAAATGACTTGATCACAGAGGCAGAGGATATGTGCAAAGTCATTCGTGATAACCTCAAAGCAGCGCAATCGCGACAGAAGAGCTACTATGATAGTAAGCAACGTGATTTGGCTTTCGAGATCGGAGATCATGTTTACCTCCGCGTCTCTCCAATGAAAGGTACTCGTCGCTTCGGTATCAAAGGGAAGCTTGCCCCTAGATACGTGGGTCCTTTCAAAATCGTCAGCAAGAGAGGCGATCTCTCCTATCAACTCGAGCTTCCTTCAAACTTTGCAAATGTGCATGACGTGTTCCATGTCTCTCAGCTCCGCAAGTGCTTCAAGACTCCTAACCGCATCGTCAACTTCGAAGACATTGATCTCCAAGAAGATCTCTCTTATCGTGAGCACCCAGTTGCTATTCTTGAAGAGACTGAACGCAAGACTCGCAATAAGTCAATCAAATTCCTCAAAGTCAAGTGGTCACACCATTCCGACCGTGAAGCCACCTGGGAACGCGAGGATCACCTCCGTTTTGAGTACCCGGCGTTCTTCCAGTCCTAGATCTCGGGACGAGATCCTTTCGTAGTGGTTGAGTCTTGTAACACCCCGGATGTAATTTACCTAATATGTACTCCAACTCTTGCCATTTCCGGCGCTAAGTTATTTTATTTCCTCGGATTCGGGTTGTTGTCTCAGTGTGTTGTTGTCATTGTCATGCATCTCATATCATGTCATCATGTGCATTGCATTTTCATACGTGTTCGTCTCATGCATCCAAGCATTTTCCCCGTTGTCCGTTTTGCATTCCGACGCTCCAATCTCCTCCGGTGGTCCTTTCTACCTTCCTTTCGTGTGTGGGGGTTAAACATTTCTGGATTGGACTGAGACTTGCCAAGCGGCCTCGGTTTACTACCGGTACATCGCCTGTCAAGTTTCGTACCATTTGAACTTCGTTTGATGCTCCAACGGTTAACCGAGGGACCGAGAAGGCCTCGTGTGTGTTGCAACCCAACACCCTTCCAATTTGGCCCAAAACCCTCTCCATCATCTAGAGCATTCGATCACGATCGCGTGGCCGAAAACGACATCTCATTTGGACTCTCCTAACTCCTCATATGCCTATAAATAGGTCCTCCTCCGAAATTCACGCGTCTTCTCCCCCCCCCTAACCCTAGATCAGCTCCACCTCGCCGCCGGACGTTGTCCGCCCGCCGCCGCCGACTTGTCAGACGACGCCACGTGTCCCGGGCGTGCCCACATCGCCGCCCCCTCCGCCGCCGGCCCGCCAAGCCCGCGCGGGGCCCTCCCCGGCCCGCGCGCCCGTCGCCGCCTGTCGCCCGCTCCGCCACGCCACCTCCCGTGCCCGGCCGCGTGCACCCGCCGCCGATGAGCTCTGCACCGCCGGCCGCCGCCTCACCTACCGTCGCCGCCGCGCCGCGTCGGCTCCAGCGCCGCCCAAGTGCCGCCCGGACCTCGCCGCCCGTCCTCTCCTCCACTCCGGCAAGCCGCCGGCCTCCTCCACGCCAACTCCGGCCGCCTCCCTCGTGAACTTCGGCGATCAACGAACTCCAGCGAGCGCATCGGTTCCCGTGCACGATCTGGATCCAGATCTGGTTCTTGAGGTTGACCTAATCTTGCCCGAAACCCTAGATATTTTAGCATATTTCATCATATCGTATCTCCGCACCCGTAGCTCCATTTTGAGCGTGTAGCATATCAAAATGTTCGTCTTAGAGAGTACATCATTTCATTTCATTGCATCATTTTCATTTGAGCTCATCTTGAGGCCCAAAATGCTGTTGGAAGAGAGCTATTTGAGTTAATTGTCAGATGTGCTGCACCAAATAGCTATTTGTCATTTTTGCCATGATTAATGTGTGCATGATATGCTCCTGAGCTCTACATGAGTTTTGTTATATGCTTTGCCATCTTTACAGAAGTGCTTACCATGTATTTTTTGTGATATGTGTGGTGACTAGCACAAGCTTGCAAAGTAGTGCATTCGTTAATGCTGATTTCAGAGACTTAGAATTTCTCCAAGTCCTTGATCTGATTTTATCAATATGCCATATGTTCATGTTGTTTCCTAGTGATCTGCGCCTCTTTTAAGGATGATCAGTAAGGATGTTTATTAATATTGTGATGCTCTATCCATCCATGTCTTTGTTTGCAATTATGGAGCACCCTAGCGTGAGTCAATCGAGCTCTACTTTTGCTATTTCATGATTCCTGGTAGATTGTCTACTTGTTAGCGATTTTGCCGAGGATGTTGTTGTTGATCCGTGCATGCTATGCTGTTGTTCTTGCCATGGCTAGCTTATATGATATGTATTCTTGATGGGTGTTTGCTTAGTTTGTCATGCCTTGCTCTGTAGTGAGTGCATCGAGCTCGTAAACATGCCTACTTGTTAACAGATTTGCATGTTCCAGTTTTTCTCTAAGTCTGAGATCTGGTTATGTTTTTGCCATGTTCATATGTTTGCAATTGTATTTTCTGATCCCTTTTGGCTCAAGGTCACTAAGGGACTTTTGTTAAGCTCGTTGAGTATCTCCATGCAATGCCTTGATTTGCCATGTTAAGTTCCTGTAGCATATAGTTTTCGTGCTCCAAAGTGTGCTACCTGATCTGAAATTCCAGACTTGTGTTAATTTCACTAAGTCTGAAACCTGTTTATCATTTGCATTTTTGCCATGCTTGTTTGAACCTGTTAATTGATGAATTGGCCGTAGCTCAGTGTTCATCTTTTGTCAAGCATTATGAGTGGATCCCTGCCATGTATTTTGTTGTCATGTTTGAGTGCTGTAGCATAATTATCTTGATGCATTTAGATGGCTACTTGCTGTTTATCGCAGACCGGTGCCATATTTGTTTTGCTTGCCATTTCCAAACCGTGCATCCGATTCCGGTGATCTTTATATAGATTTCAACCGAAATCACCTCACCTTTCCAGTGGCACTATTGGATTTCTAAGTTGAGGCCAGGTCCAATCATTCCTTGTCAAATCTTGCATATCCATCACATATCGCATCCCGCGTAGCATACCATGTTTGCATCATGTTGTTTGAGCTTTGCACGTGGTTGATTGTGTTCCTTTTGCTTGTTTGTCTTGTTTGGGTAGAGCCGGGAGACGAGTTCGCTAACGAGGAGCCCATTGAGTTTGCTTTTGAGGACCAAGTCAACTCTGACAACTTTGCAGGCAAGATGATCATACCCTCGAAATCACTTCTATCTTTGCTTGCTAGATGCTCGCTCTTTTGCTATGCCTATGCTACGATGCCTACCACTTGCTTATCATGCCTCCCAAATTGCCATGTCAAACCTCTAACCCACCATGTCCTAGCAAACCGTTTATTGGCTATGTTACCGCTTTGCTCAGCCCCTCTTATAGCGTTGCTAGTTGCACGTGAAGATTGAAGATCGTTCCTTGTTGGAACATTGTTTATTTGTTGGGATATCACTATATTATCTTGTTATCTCAATGCATCTATATACTTGGTAAAGAGTGGAAGGCTCGGCCTTTTGCCTAGTGTTTTGTTCCACTCTTGCCGCCCTAGTTTCCGTCATATCGGTGTTATGTTCCCGGATTTTGCGTTCCTTACGCGGTTGGGTGATAATGGGAACCCCTTGACAGTTCGCCTTGAATAAAACTCCTCCAGCAATGCCCAACCTTGGTTTTACCATTTGCCACCTAGCCTCTTTTTCCCTTGGGTTTCTGGAGCCCGAGGTTCATCTTATTTAAACCCCCCCCCAGGCCAGTGCTCCTCTGAGTGTTGGTCCAAACTAGAGCCCCTTGCAGCGCCACCTCGAGGAAACTCGAGGGCTGGTTTTAGTTGTACGGATTGCTTATCCGAGTGTGCCCTGAGAACGAGATATGTGCAGCTCCTATCGGGATTTGTCGGCACATTCGGGCGGTGTTGCTGGATTTGTTTTATCTTTGTCGAGGTTGTCTTGTAGAACCAGGATGCCGAGTCTGATCAGAATGTCTCGGGAGAAGGTTTATCCTTCGTTGACCGTGAGAGCTTGTGATGGGATAAGTTGGGACTCCCTGCAGGGTTTTGAACTTTCGAAAGCCGTGCCCGCGGTTATGGGCAGATGGGAAATTTGTTAATGTCCGGTTCTAGATAACTTGAACCTTAACTTAATTAAAATGAATCAACGGCGTGTGTTATCGTGATGGTCTCTTCTCGGCGGAGTTCGGGAAGTGAACATGGTGTTGGAGTAATGTTTGCCGTAGGTTGTTCTTTAGTTCTTCGTTCGTGCTTTGCCTTCTCTTCTCGCTCTCTTTTGCGAACAGGTTAGCCACCATATATGCTAGTCGCTTGCTGCAGCTCCACATATTACCTTGCCTTTCCTATAAGCTTAAATAGTCTTGATCGCGAGGGTGCGAGATTGTTGAGTCCCCGTGACTCATAGATTACTTCCAAACCAGATGCAGGGCCCGATGACTCCGTTCCAGATGATGCGCTTGAGCTCAAGTGGGAGTTCGACGAAGACTCACGCCGTTACTATGTGTCTTTCCCTGATGATCAGTAGTGGTGCCCAGTTGGGGCGATCGGGGCCATGTCGCTTGTTGGGGTTGATCTTCTATTTTGGTACCGTAGTCGGACCATGAGTGTATTGGATGATTGTAATGCTATTTATGTACTTTGTGTGACATGGCGAGTGTAAGCCAACTATGTACCTTTCCCCTTATTATATATTTACATGGGTTGTTGTGAAGATTACCTTACTTGCGACATTGCTTTCAATGCGGTTATGCCTCTAAGTCGTGCTTCGACACGTAGGAGCTATAGCTGCATCGAGGGCGTTACACTCTGCCCCTGTCAAACCGTGAACGAGCACACCCACCCCACGTTGACTCGAGCCACGCCACCCGAGGCCTGCTGCTCGAGCTGGCCATCTCCAGCGACCGCGCTGCCTCCGTCTTCGCCAAGGCCTGTCGCCGCCGCGCCTACATCGCCTGTAGTCACCGTGCACAGTTCCTCTGCCTCCTCTGCACGAGCACGGGAGCGCGCCCACTTCCTCCGGCCACCAGAGTCCCGCTGCTCCAGCCTCGCGCGCTCGTGCCGGAGCCAAGGCGGCCCCGACGCCCTGCAGATTCCCCGCAGCCCCACCATCGTCTTCGAGCGCCATTTTCCCTGAAGATCTTGACGAACGCGACCATCGGTGCCCCCCTTCCCGCGTGGCACCGCGCCTGCTGCCGCCCGCTACGCTGCCGCACCAAGATCCATCGCCGCCAGATCGGTCGAGTCCAGGCCCTCTTCACCGTTCTCGGTCCTCCCCGCCACCCAAGTCGCTCGCTGGAGACCACCTGCGTCGCCCACCAAGTCCCCTGCTTCGCCCCTACACTGAAACTGACGCTCTCTGTCTCTGAGAACGAGATGGGCAGCGCTGGATCCCTGTCGTGCGCTAGGTGGGCCACGCACAGGCCCAGTGCGCCTAAGCAGGCCTGCCTCCTCCTCTCCATACGGGCCGAGGCCCATGGGTAAGCTGCCTTTCCCAGCGCCTGTTTCGGTTGGGCCAGCCAGATCCGGCCCGTAGTTTTTTCTTCTTCTTTCTGCTGCTGCGAATTTCCTATTTATCCAGTGTTTGGCAGTTTTACAGAAAAGTCCCTCTAGATCATGCATATAATTACTCATAAACCGTGCATCGGATTAAAATGTTTTAAATATCTAAAATGCTTAGAATTTTGTGTAGATTAATAATTTGCAACTTTCATCTATGTTTAAAATGTTGTTTGACTAATTTTGCTCATATGCCATGCTAAAATGATTTATTTCATAACTAAATAACCGTAGCTCCAAACTTAATAAACTTTATATGTATTTGGGGTAGAAAAATGCCTAGTTTAACTTGGTGCACTCATCTTGCCTGTTTAATAACTCTAAAATTGTGTTTAGGGCAGAACAGTACCAAACCTAAAATATGCATATGGGGATTTACCGGAATTGTTGCTTGTTGTTCCGGCCTCATTTAAACTTGCCTAGATAGGTAGTTTTGTTGTGCTTCACCCCTTGCCATGTTAATCAACATTTAATATTGTTGGGTACATAAGCGAGATCGAACTAAATAACTTTAATGTGGTGTTTGTCAATATGCAACGGAGTTGCATGTTGAGCTCCACTTAATTTGTTGGATTGTTTGTGCATTTTGCCATGCCATGCCTCATTAAACCGGACATGCATCATACTTGCTTGTGCCTCATGCCATATTTATGTGGTGGTTGTTTACTATGTTTCTTTGCTTCTTTCCGGGTTACTTCTCGCGTTAGTTTAGGTTTCATTCCGGAGTTGTGAGGATCCGTTCATCTATGTCCGCTTGTCTTCTTCACGGACTCGTTCTTCTTCCTTGCGGGGTCTCAGGCAAGATGACCATACCCTCGAAATCACTTCTATCTTTGCTTGCTAGTTACTCGCTCTATTGCTATGCCACGATACCTACCACTTGCTATATCATGCCTCCCATATTGCCATGTCAAGCCTCTAACCCACCTCGTCCTAGCAAACCGTTGTTTGGCTATGTTACCGCTTTGCTCAGCCCCTCTTATAGCATTGTTGGTTGCAGGTGAAGATGAAGTTTGTTCCATGTCGGAACATGGATATATTGGGATATCACAATATCTCTTATTTTAATTAATGCATCTATATACTTGGTAAGGGTGGAAGGCTCGGCCTTATGCCTGGTGTTTTGTTCCACTCTTGCCGCCCTAGTTTCCGTCATATCGGTGTTATGTTCCTTGATTTTGCGTTCCTTACGCGGTTGGGTTATAATGGGAGCCCCTTGACAGTTCGCCTTGAATAAAACTCCTCCAGCAAGGCCCAACCTTGGTTTTACATTTGCACTAACAACCTAGCCTTTTTCCCTTGGGTTTCCGGAGCCCGAGGGTCATCTTTATTTTAACCCCCCCCCCCCCGGGCCAGTGCTCCTCTAAGAGTTGGTCCAAACTAGAGTACTTTGCAGCGCCCCCTCGGAGAAACTCGAGGTTTGGTTTTAGCTGTACGGAGCGCTCATCCGGTGTGCCCTGAGAATGAGATATGTGCAGCTCCTATCGGGATTTGTCGGCACATCCGGGCGGCTTTGCTGGTCTTATTTTACCATTGTCAAAATGTCTTGTAACCGGGATTCTGAGTCTGATCCGGTCGTCCTAGGAGAAGGAATATCCTTCGTTGACCGTGAGAGCTTGTGATGGGCTAAGTTGGGACACCCCTGCAGGGATTTGAACTTTCGAAAGCCGTGCCCGCGGTTATGGGCAGATGGGAATTTGTTAATGTCCGGTTGTAGAAAACTTGACACTTAGCTTAATTAAAATGCATCAACCGCGTGTGTAGCCGTGATGGTCTCTTTTCGACGGAGTCCGGGAAGTGAACACAGTTCTTGTGTTATGCTTGAACTTAAGTAGTTTCAGGATCACTTCTTGATCACTTCTAGCTTCACGACCGTGCTTTGCTTCGCTTCTCGCTCTCATTTGCGTAAGTTAGCCACCATATATGCTTAGTGCTTGCTGCAGCTCCACCTCATTACCCTATCCTACCCATAAGCTTAAATAGTCTTGATCGCGAGGGTGTGAGATTATTGAGTCCCCATGACTCACAGATTAGTTCCAAAACCAGTTGCAGGTGCCGATGATACCGTGCAGGTGACGCAACCGAGCTCAAGGAGGAGCTCGATGAAGATCATGTTCGTTGTGTTGTTTTGTTTCCAGTTGATCAGTAGTGGAGCCCAGTCGGGGCGATCGGGGATCTATTGCATTAGGGGTTTTCTTTCTTTATTTGGTTCTGTAGTCGGACCTTGATTGTATATGGATGATGTAATGCTATATTCTTGTATTGTGTGAAGTGGCGATTGTAAGCCAACTCTGTACCTCTTTCTTATTCAGTACATGGGGTGTGTAAAGACTACCCCTCTTGCGACATGCCTACAATGCGGTTATGCCTCTAAGTCGTGCTCCGACACATGGGAGATATAGCCGCATCGTGGGTGTTACAAGTTGGTATCAGAGCCTTCCCCGACTTAGGAGCCCCCTGCTTGATCGAATCGCTGGCGTTGTTGAGTCTAAAAAACTGTTTTGAGTCTTATAGGATTATATATATCGGAGAGTAGGATTCTTTTTACTCCTCAGTCCCTTTGTCGCTCTGGTGAGGCATCCTGACGTAGAGTTTCGACTCTTCTCTTCTCAAATTTCACGAATTTTTTTTAGGATCACGCGGGTATCTTAGAATCGTTCCGATGGTTTTGTGACGAGAACATTGTTCTTGGTGCCTCCTGATATTTAGGGGTTGTGGCAGTGTCCCGGGGAGTTGAGCTCCAAGGTGTTATCGTCACAATTTTATCGTTGCAGTTTTGGAATACCTGAGTTTCACCGACATCGAAAATCTCTTTTATGCAGTTGTTGGTAAGATAACCTCGACGCCACCCAGTACTGGGGCGGGAGTTCGGGAGTATTGCCATAACTTGTTTAACAGATGCTTTTCGAAGGTTGAGGTAAATGATTTCTGAAGGTTTCTTGGTTATGTGTTGAAGGATGGATACAGCTGGATGTAGGATTTGTTAGTTTGGGTGAGATATTATGCTTCCCCTGTATCCCCAACACCTGATTGCATAACCGGAAACTTTCGGGAGTTTATAAGTGGGAATTC